>NC_136060.1:360258509-360349487 GCF_964261635.1 Lissotriton helveticus | reverse complement strand
AGCCCCCGAGAGTGGTTAGAGGTTGGTAGTACCTGGAACCAGAGCAGTCCGGACAAAGGGGGAAGAAGTTAAGGAAGATGAACACCTTAAACAGGGCACAAATTCTACTCTCATTCCCTAAATGCCCAAGTCTGAGAGGGATAGGTTTAAACGATCTGAGAGACAGGTGGGCTTTATAGAAAAAATAAATGGGAAGGAAATTACAAGAGTACTATTTTACTCAGACCTGATAAAATTGGCCATTGATAAAGCGGCCAGTGAGATACTTCAAGAAGGTATAAGGTTAATCCCAGAGAGTGAACTAAAGGGAAACTTCCAACTAGGAAGTCGTTTCTAAAAGTACCATGAATGCCTTGGTAGGAGACAGGTGATGCTACTGAGGGATAATGAAGAAGAGGGTAGTGTCCTGAATATAGTGGTAAACAACTCAGTAAATGATCACTCCTGGGGCAACTGGAGCCAAATAAGTAGCGTCGCAAGTATATAGAGGTAATGGATGAAGATGGTGGTTTAAGTGAGGTGGAATAGGAAGAGGGGGTGTTGCATGGCCTAAGACTCCTATCTTGGAATATTAAATATTAAAAGTTTAGGAAATGAGTTAAAACACGAGCAAATAAAGAAATTAGTAAACAATGTGGAAATTGCTTGTTAGCAAGAGACTTGGCTATCCGACACACCCCAATTTTCAATGGTTACCTCCAACTAAATCGCCCAGCTAAGAAAAAAAGATTTTGACGCCCGGCTCGGGGGTTATGACCCTTTTATCGACAAAAGTAACAAGAAATGTAATTAGCTTAAATGTGAAATGTAAATGGCTATTGGTGTGTAGAGTAACCCTGATGACCCAGGATAAGAAATATGAAAATGTAATTGTTATAAATGTATATATGCATTGGGTGAATGTTGCAGAGTATGGAACTGAGATGGGGAATTGTAAAGAGGATAAAGACTCTCTATGCGAAAAGCATGATTCAGATGTGTTTTTCGTTATGGGGGATTTTAATCATAAGCCAATTCCAAAGGAGGTTGACTGCTGGCATAAGGAACTACTGGACGCTTACGGAATAAACCAAGCCAAATTTCTAGTTTGTGAAACCCCGAGGCAGGACAGAGATCTGGTAAATTTTTTAGGGACGAAGGGTCTCCTCTGCCTAAACGGCAGATTTAAAGCAGATTGCCCTGCAAAAAAATCTTTTAAAATAGGCTCACAAAACTGCCCAATTGATTATGTATTTATATTTGCCAGGAATTTTCCTTTAGTTATAGAATTTAAGATACCCCAAAGTGAAGGCAGCGATCACAACCCGTTGCAATTGAATATATATTGGGGAACTAGGGAATATAAAGAGAAAGTGATCCCACAACAAGTTGACTACCACAAACGAGCATCAACAAGGCTGACAGAAGATTATTTGGAAAAATTAAAGATTTTCCAGCATAAGGTAGAACTGGGGGATATAGGGAGTAAAAATCTGGAATGGTAGTACAATGCCTCAGAATAGAATTAAAAAAAGACAAAAGAAAAGAGGCAATAAACCCGGTGAGTCGACCTAAATGGTTCTCAGTTGTCTGCCAAGATTTAAAAAAAAGGAGATAAGGTCAATAACAAGAAGTCAAAGGAAAAAGTTTACCCAAGAGAGACAAAGCTATCTTAATAAAGTGAAAAATGAGTATGAAAAGATGGTACCTACGCAAAAAGTTTGTATAAAGAAAAATGTTGGGTAAACCTACTAGAAACGATTGAATCAAAAAACCTAACAGTTTTGGAAGCTGGTAAAAGCAGCGTCCGTTCCCTCTTCAGGAGCACTGAATTGTGTAGTTAGCGAGGCAGCTTGGGTAAAGTAGCCGGAGGAACTGTATGGAATTCGAGGTGACCCTGTAGATGAAGAACCCCAGACCTGGCAAACGCCAACGGAAAAATTTAGATCAGATTTCAATGAACAGAATGTAGAAAATATAATACTGAAACTGAATCTAACACGAGCAGCAAGGCCAGACAATCTCCCGGCAATAATTCTGAAGTCAGAAATAAAATGGTGGGCAAAATTATTTTCCCATTTGTTCCAAATATTAGCAAAAGGGAGAACGCCAATAAACTGGAAGGGTACTGTAATCAGGCCGATCCATAAAAAGGGGAGCATGGAGGCGCCACAGAATTATAGGCAGATCAATCTTCTAGATATAGGAGAAAACAGTTTTTTAAGATAGTCCTGAATAGGTTAAATGAGTGGGTAGAGGAGTTCTCACTGAACAGGGGGGCTTTAGAGAAGGGCACTCTACCATCGATCCCTGTTTTGCCCTATGGGCAATAGCACAAAAGTCTACGGAACAAAATGGTAAGCTTTGCTGCTGCTTCATAGACTTTCGTGCAGCATTTGACTCAGTAGATGGGAATTGCCTTTGGGAAATTCTTGTAAATAATAATATCCCTAAAGATCTGCTGACCATAATAAAAAAACTGCATCGAGACAATTGGGCACAAGTAATTAAGAATACTGAGGGGTCATTGACGCCAAAAATACCTATTGAAAACGGCCTGAGACAGGGCTGCGTCTTGGCCCCCCAGTTATTCTCTATTTTTCTAGCTGATTTACCGGCCTGCTTAGAAGTTGAAAGAAGCACAAGCCCAAGAATGGATGGTAAAAAAGTGCCCTGCCTAGTGTACGCTGATGATTTGGTGATATTAGACCAGAATGAATTGGGCCTCCAAAGAAAGTTGAATTCTTTTAGACAATACTGTGTAAGGAAATCTTTAACAGTAAACCTGGAAAAGACAAAAATTCTGTGTTTTGGAAAAAAAGACATTTAATTGGTTTTTAGGTGACCTGAAATTGGAATCTATCAATGAATATCGCTACCTAGGGATGTGGTTTGATAAATCCCTTAAGTGGAATACGCATCTTGAGGCCCAGTAAGTGAAACCTCTTACATCAATCGCTGGACTGAATATCTTTAACCGTGACTACGGTGACATGTCTCACTGACTGCTATTAAAGGCATTCAGCGCAATGATACCCCCACAGGTACTCTATGGTACAGAAGTCCTTTATTTGAGCGGTAAAGGTGTCTGGGACCTGGAGGAAGGAAAGTGTCTGAAAACCCTGTTGTCCCTGCCGCGATCATCAATGATCCAAGCAATAAGATCTGAGCTAGGAATAACAGCCTGGAGGGTTCAATCCCAAATAGCTTTGCTTAGATTTTGGAAACAGCAGGACAAAGAGAAAGGCCAGAAAGTATCTCAATGGTGCAGAAGTGAGATCCAATTCAGTAATCTAAGGTGGGCAAAAGCGAATAGGAAGAAAATTGAGCAGGCATGTGAGTGTATAAAGGTTGAGAGCTGCGAAGAATCACTACGAGTAGAATGCACTAAAAGTGACTTGAAGTATGATGGGCAAGAAGTGTCAAGAAGAACAGATATGGAATACTTGGCCAAGAAAAAATCTGTACAGTTCATGATGGAATCCTGGTCTAATGAAAATTGGTTCCCACCCTGGATACTCTACCGAACCATTGGTATAGGCAAGAGATTCTAAGATTGCGAATTGGTATAAACCCATGGTTGGTAAACGAAGAATTAAAAACAAAAATGTTGGACCACAAAGGGTGTTGTAAGTGCAGGCTGGGTTCAAAAGGTGATATGATGCACATCCTGTTAGACTGCACATTAATTCTAGAGCAGCGCAAACTATGTCTTCGCCCAATATTTTTAAAATATGATACAAGGATGCGAACTCAGGCGATCAACTTACTTACAGAAATGTCCACTATTGAAGTTGCAATCGCACTAGGGAACTATATAAAGGTAATACAAAGATTTTTTAAAACATTCGAGCGATAATTTTAAGAAATTTTTGATAGATGAATTAGAGTTTTTGTGAGAGACTACTTTTGTTTTAAGTGTATATAATCTTTTAAAGGACTGGTCCGCCCAAAGAAACTCTGCTATTGTTACCCATTTGAAGCAATGTTTTTAACCTGTGAATTTTATATAAATGGCTTTGTAGAGTGTTTTTAAACGCAAATATTTTTAGCACTGTTTAAAGACAATGGTCTAATTAAAACATAATCTTGACTGGCTGTTGGCTTATTATTAGGATATTTGTATGTTCACGTCGAATGATGACTTGTGGATGTAGCATCTGCCGCTGTGAATGCGGACTGTGCTTTTTTGTTTCTCAGAGCTGAGCTGTATATTTAAATATCCGGACTGGGGTTCTTGTATATACAATATAACGCGAGAATAGATGCATCACTTTCCCGACTTTGGCTTGTTGATTCCTACGTTTATGGTGGGTTCATTTGTATTACTTAGTGGGTTCATACAGTCACTATTGTCATGTTCACCCTGGACTGGTTAGCTTGGGATGACTACATTCTCAATATCTGCCTCCACTTCTTTTCATATTCATAGATTTTTTTTGTCTTGTCTATTCTTCTTTTTCCAGATCGGACTTGGTGGTTTGGGCCTTTTTTTCGACAACTATATACTTATATTTGCTTATGTTTAATGTATACACTTAGTGTATATATAGATGACTTGGATAGGTGTGTAATAAAATTATTGTATATATTTTATCAGGTGGTTTATCTTTGTGTGTAGTATTAGTACACGTCTGAATGAGTATATGTCTGTTTTGTAGTTCTAACACAAACGTGATTTGTGTACTGTATGATGTTGTCTTATTTGATTGTATTCGATTGTATATTTATTGTATTATGTTTGATATTCCAGCCTTGAAAAAGTCGAAGTAAAGACGAAACACATGTCGGCTAATCGTGTGCTGGGAATTTTAAACATTGTTACTGCATGAATAAAGACTGCTAAACAGCATGAAGAATGATCTTACTGGATTTCTGCTTCTGATTAATATTGTTATATCTTCTCCGCTCTTCGTTTAGGGATACATACCTAAGGGTCAGATGAACTTAACCAGTAAGGTTGTGTATCTGGGCCACCTTGTGGTTCAACCATTGCAGAGCAAAATCCAAAACCATTATGGATCAAGTTGCTCCAACCATCCAGACCCAGGTCATGGCTTTCCTGGGCCTGACTGGGTACTACAAGAGGTTTGTCAAAGGATAAGGCTCCATATTGACCCCTTTGAATGACTTAACTTCCAAAAGAATGCCTAAGAAAGTTCAGTGGACAGTTAGCTGTCAAAAAGGCATTTGATGAACTGAAACAGGCCATGTGCACTGCTCCCATTCTGCAAAGTACTGACTATTCCAAACACTTCATTGCTCAAACTGATGCATCTGAGTTGGGGGTAGGGGCTCTGTTATCACAACTGAAAGAAGAGGGTCAGGATCAGCCAGTAGCTTTCATATGCAGAAGGCTGACCCCCAGAGATAAACGATGGTTGGCCATTGAGAGGGAAGCCTTTGGCTGAAGTCGTACCTGGTTGGCACTCAGTTTGTTGTTCAGACCATAAGCCCCTCTAATGTAGATGGACTCTTCAGATATTTCCACTTAGACCATGAACACTCAACTGGTCAAGGTTAGTTGAATGTCCTTACGTTTGGGGGGTTGTGTAGGAAAGTAGTATCA
Source organism: Lissotriton helveticus (assembly GCF_964261635.1). NCBI lineage: Eukaryota > Metazoa > Chordata > Amphibia > Caudata > Salamandridae > Lissotriton > Lissotriton helveticus. The sequence continues at coordinate 360,343,939 of NC_136060.1, read as the reverse complement.
GCTTCTTATGGTTTCCCCCACTTTTTAAGATGTCTCACTGCATTTGGACTAGTCTGACTGGGATCCTGCTATACAGGACGACCCCAGTCCATCTGCTTTCTCCCTTAAATTGCTATGTATGTACTTTAGGTACACTTCAGATTGGATACTGAGGTAACCTTATCAGTCCCTAGTATATGGTACACATGTACCCAGGGCATAGGTACCCAAGAGGCCTCCCATGGGCTGAAGCACGTACTATGTCACCCATGAGAGGACATTCAAAATGACACTACAGGTCTGCTACAGCAGCCTGTGTAAGCTTGCACTTATAGGTTCACAATATCTACATTGTATCACTGCACAGTCACCCCTATGGCAGGTCTTATCAATCCTGAAGGCAGGGTGCTGGGTTTTACATGAGCAGAGCCCCTCTGCAGCCTTCAGAGACAATTCTCAGGGGTTGTCTGGGATGCAGCCAGACATATAGGTCTAAGTGCATTATAACCTCACTGTAAATGCTAACTTTAAAATGGCAGCTTAGAAACAGGTCATGTTTGGTGTCAAACACCGTAGAATCATACCTCCAGACCAGTAACTGGTGTGGGAGGTATGATTCCACCCTTCCAAAGGGAACACGTGTGGGTCACCGGTCTACCCGGTACCAGCCTTCTCGACCTGGACAGCACAAAATGGACGGTGCCAGCCACAGACATAATTCTTTTCTCCTGCTGATGAGCCAAGCTCGAGCAGAGGAAGGCATGACAATAGGCATCCTGTCACAGGGAGGTGTGACAACCTCCCAGACAGGATTTAGTGTTTTGGGGCTGGGTGGGTGCACTCGGAGAGTGCCAGAAAGTCTGCACTGGGGGCACATTTGGTGTCCCTGTGCATAGTCCAGCTCAAACCAGTTCTGGGAGCCATTGGCTCCTGCTCTGGTGCGACACTGGACATGGGTATAGCCACCCCTCTGTCCTGCCCCTCCCCCAGGAGGGTCCCCTGGATCTGTCCAACCCTTTCCCGTGGGTATAAAGTGGGATACCTGGCTACAAGACTTTAGATTTTAACTAGGCAAGATTCTGCTAAGAAGAAACCAAGTACTTCGACTATCTGCACAATGCTGGACGACTGAAGAATCTCCCTTGGAGTAAAGAAGTTACTCCTCTGCAGAAGCAGGCACCTAAGTGCATCTTACCGGTTTGCTTCTCCTGAGGACTCCAAAGATTACAGCAAAACAGGAGGTGGGTTTCCGAATGTCCCTGAGGTTGATCTGACCTCTCAGCAATTCCGAGACCACTATTCCTCATGAGGGGTGTTTAACCCGAACCCCTGTGCACCTCGTACATTTGCAAATGCATAACCTTGTTGGCGATTCCTGAGCTTGTGCATTGGACTCCGAATAGTCCTGACCCCGAGTAGTATTTGCACCAAAGCTATCCAGCCTCTTTGTATAGAGTGCTCCGTGGGCTGGTGCTTTGCAGACTTGCTTGAGGTCGACTCGCGATCCCTGGTCCGTTAACCTGTAGGTCCTGGGGAGGGTCACCTTGTTTGTTCTTGGGCTTCCTTGGTTGCTCCAGACGTGCCTGACTCCCCATTGCTTGGAGAGTCCCCTGGACCTTGCTGGTCCACACCGTAACCTGTTTGTCCTTCCTGCGTGGGTTGCATTTGCTAAGGCTTGTTGGTGCTCCAGCCGGACATCGACCCCCCAGCACTCAATATCCTTCGTGGGACAGCTCACATCCAGATACTGGTCATCCTCAACATCTCCTGGTCCCTGTGGCTGCAGAGTCCAGCATCCCTTCTTCGCACCTGAAGCACCAGACATCGCTGGACATTCGACTACCGAGGCCCTGGTCACCTGAAGTGACCCAGACTCTGTCCCCTCTGCTTTCAGGTTCCTATCACCTAGAATCCAGGCTTGGATTCTACCGGACACTCTTCGCCTTCCCGGCAGCAGTATTTTTTAGCAGCTCTCCATTGAAAAAACGACGAAGGTTTCTGACACCACTCGACCCCTATGCACACAGCTCCTCTGGGATAGGTAAGATGGGTACCTCGGTACTCACTGGTTGGATGACTCAAGAACCTCCTATGTTCCAAAGGGTTTGCTTTAAGTCCTCGTAGAAGTGTCATTAACTGTAACTTTACAACTGTGACTTTCCCATAGAGTTGTAAGGAGCACGCAGTCGTGTTTTCTCACTGCACCTGTCCTCCGTGGGGTCCCAGCGATTCTACGTGCTCTAGGCACTGTGTCTAGTCAAGTCATGATTGTTATACCCTTTTTAGCTCTCACCTTGGCAGCACGCATGCGCTGTCTCTCTGAGACATTTAGTAATCTATATGGGTAGTGCAACTCAGCCTATTGATGTGTAATATCTCGCCGCTTGCCATTAGTTAATTTGTGCATTTTTTTGTCACCAGCCTTATTATTGGTTGTTAAACCCATATGTAACTTCTGTTCATTCCGTAAACAGCACAGCCTAACTTCAGTATCTTCACGCTTACACAGCATAATTGTTTGTTTTGAAAATAGTGCACATTAACATGTGCGCGCATCCTCAGTTCCAAACAGACGTATGTAGTAAATCACCTCATCTATAGACTTCAACCTCAACTCCGCACTTCCATACAACAGCCCCATATGCCTTTGAGCATTGTTCCGTCCTGGACTCACCCCTCCTCGCCCCCACTTAGCAGCATACCTCATCTTCCCATCCAATCCCCCACCACCTCCTGCGTCTCCCGCTTCTCCAGCTCACAGCTTGTACCAGCCCTTGGCTCTTTAAACGAGCATTCATCCTTTCCCTGGTGTGCATTGACAGCGCCTGGTATATTTTCTTTCTAACTTGCCCTAGCAACAGGTTAAGGCATGCGGTATTAAGTCCACAGACCTCTCAGAATACTGTCCCCCCCCCCTTTCCCCGCCCAAAGGCCGGCTCCGAGGCTGCCTCTGTGGCGGACACGATCTACAGCGCTGACTGGCACACGAGGTTCTGCTGCATCCTGTCGGCTCAAGAGGTCTATAAAGGTAAAAACCGCTGGGCTAAAATTGGAAATCATTTCAATAGGAAAGGGGGGGCCGCTCGGCCCCCTCGCACGTATGGCAGGGCACTGGCTTTCCCTTCCCCAGTATCCTCGGTGGTGGGGTGTGCCCCCCTTCGCCGCATCCTGACGCGGCAGGGTCGCCCCACCACCGATTGGTGCCGGCTCAACGTTGACCCGGAAGCGATAGGATTGCCTCCGGGTCCAGGGGAGAGGCCAGGGGGCGGTGGGCCAGCTAGAACTGGCCAGCCCCCATTCCTCCAAGCAGAGGGGCTGAATAATTTTCTTTTTGGTTTTCAGGGTGAGGTTTTTTCGTACGGCGGTTTGGAGTTGGTTCGCTTCAGCAACGGCGGAATTGGTCAAGAGCGTTCCCCGGTCTGCCCCTCCCAGCACCAGTTGGATTCCCCATGCTGTCGTCGGGCAGTACAGCGTTCGGCCGAAGGGGGTGACGCGTAGACTCTGCAGAGGCACACGGCAGTAGAGGCACGGAATTTCCTGGTGGCTGCGCGGAAGCTGGGCAACGTCTGAGGTTTGGTTGAGATTTCCCTAGGGGAGCGGCGGAGCCGGGCAGCAGGCGGGCATTGAAAGTAAGGCAGCGGGAGCCGGGGGGAGTTACCGTGCTACCGAAGCGAAGCACATTGTTGCAAGAGCGTTTATGTGATAAAGAGCAGACGCCTCATTTCAAGGTGCAGCGGCGGTTATTGCACGGGTTGAATACGCGCCATTTCAGTTGAAGAAGCCCCTATTTAAAACGTTTTGCCGAATTGAAAGGAACTGGTTGTCGGCATTTAAGAGCGAGGCAGCTGAAAAAGGGGGGCTGAAAACGAGTGGTTTTGTGCAATTGCGAAGCAGGGACGGGCCTGGTTAGTATGTGGATGGGAGACCACGTAGGTGATGAAGCAACTGCCCAGTTCAACAGGACGGGGCCCATGAAAGTGAGTCTAAGGGGCTTCGTAATTTTGGGGGAGGACTAAGCTGGCCACACAGGTCCTGGTGGCTTGAGCATCACTCACCAACAGGGGGCGTGCCTAATCTTGCAATAACAAAGGGGTCATTTAAAAGCTGTTCTGATTTGAAAAAGCGGACTTTAGGGGGTAGTATAACTTGCGCTGGCCTGTTGTAATTCTGTTATACATTAAGGAGGGCTGGGTTTTAGCAATAAGGTGGCAAGTTACTTTGGAGTGCCAATACTGTATGCTAACGCTCCTTTTCATCGTAGGCCATCAGAAGGGAGGCACTGTAGAGTGAACTGATGGAGAGTGGCACGGTGGACGGCGCTATCCGAGGACACAGGCAGGCCTGCACTTCACTGCTTCTGTCAGGCTGTCAGGCCGCCGGGCTAGAGTGCGCTCGCCCAAGCACCCAGGCTAGCTGGTGTGTTGTGGTCACTGTTACGTGGTGCTTACGGCCAGCCTGTGAGCCTCCAACTTTGTTACAGGTACAAGGCACATCGTGCCCATTGGTGACATTGAGTGTAGGTTGTTCACCACTTACAAAGGTAAAGGAATGTTGAGGGGGCGCGGCGCTAAGCGTACCCGCATGGAGCTTATGCTGCAGGACATGATGCGCAGGATGTCAGCCATGGACAGAAGAATGGGGACAGTGGACCAGTCGGGGAGGAGTGTGGCAGAGCTGAGTCAGAGGTTGGATGATCAGGCAGGGCCATCGAGGAGACCCAAGCGAGTTATAGTGGTCCCGCAGCCTAGGGGGGAACTTGATGATTTGCCTAAGCGGGGCAGAGCCAAAAAGAGTAATGGGTGGGCTCCCAAGTCACAAGTGGTAGGGGGGTCACCTGGGAGGGTCCCAGATGGAGTGCCCACACCTCCGGTGGCAGCCATACCGACTCCACCTACCCCAATTAGTTTACCGGTGGCAACGGCTCCAGCCACACCGCCGACACCCGCAAACATATCGCCATTGGGGGTCCCGGCGGTAGTTACAATGGTACCAGTAGTGAACCCGGCACCTGCCCCAGTGCGCACCATTGGTTCACCCACCCCAGTCGTTGCACCCCCCGGAGTGGGTCAAGTGCCCCCCGAGCTGCCAGCACAGATAGCGGCAGTACTCCTCTGGCTGGGAATGGGGGGGGTGTTACCTTCCGCCGAGGATCCCTCCGCAGAGGCGCAAAAAATGGTAGCAAAGATCATGATGGCTAGCGGTGGGGGGGGTGCCTAGTGTGCCGATTTCTCCTCAGGCCTCAGACGCGGGACAAGACAAGAGTGTTACACCAATGAAAGTCGCTGAAAGTGGTAAGGAGGTTGCTTTGCTGGTACTAGGGGCAGGTACAATACCCTCCAGGAGAGAAAACCTGGCACAGCATGTTACACAGGTGGTGAAGGAGTTGATATGGGAGGGCAAGTATATCAATATCTTTTCACTGTTGATAGATAACAGGGAAATGGAGTATGCCAAGATACAGAAGGACTGGATGTTTCCTAGCGAATGGCAGACCTAGTTAGCTAAATTCAGGGTGGAGGAGACATTGATTAATTGGATTAGAGCCTTCTCTGTCTTTATGGCAGTGACTGCCGAGCGTCCCCCCAATGTGCAGGCAGAAATGGCATGCTATCAGAGTAGAATTACATCTTTCAGTGACAAGCATGGAGGGGATGGGTGGAAGGAGTATGACATAGCCTTCAGGAAAGCGAGGGAGTTTGACCAATCATTATCTTGGGATAGGGTTGATTCCATTTCATGATATGGCCAGTTTACAGGTGGGCAAACAGGGAGTACGGGCACAAGCTGGGACAAAGGCTATCCCACCAAACCCCAATAGTCCTTTCGGCCAGCGCAGGGGGGGACGCGTCCGGTAAAGCCAGAAGCAGTGGGGATCGCAAAGGCGTGTGTTGGGATTTTAACAGACGTAGATGCACCAGGGCAGGGGACACGTGTAAGTTCAAACACGCATGTTACATATGTGGCCACTTTTCCCACCCAGAAACAGCATGCCGCTCCAAAGGTAACACCTCAGGCAACAGGGGAGGAAAGAAACGGGATTAGGGAGGAGGCCTGAGGGTCGCTCAATCAATCAATCATGCCATTTGTATAGCGCACTACTCACCCGGGAGGGTCTCAAGGCGCTTGGGGGGAGGGGTATGCTACTGCTCGAACAGCCAGGTCTTGAGTTGTATCCTGACGGCGAGATGGTCCTGGGTCAGCCGAAGGTGGATGGGGAGGGAGTTCCAAGTCTTGGCAGCCAGGTAAGAGAAGGATCTTCCTCCGGCTGTGGCTCTTCGGATGCGTGGTACGGCTGCGAGGGCGAGGCTGGTGGACCGTAGCTGGCGGGTGGGCGTGTAGAAGGTCAGGCGGTCGTTGAGGTACTTGGGGCCCAGGTCGTGGAGAGACTTGTGTGCGTGGGTTGGCTCACTCACCCATTGACGTACTGACTATGATCCCTTAGCTCAACAGGTACCCAGACCATGCCTCTGCGAGGATGCTACAGGAAGGTTTTTCACAGGGCTTCAGGATCCCAGCGGTGGGATATACCGGGACGCCAGAGTGTAGGACTCAACTGTCAGTTAGGCACAACCCAGTTGTGGCTGCAACGAAAATTGACAAAGAATTGCGCCTAGGTAGGATAGCGGGTCCCTTTGATGACATCCCTGTACCTAATTTTGTTTGCTCACCCCTCGGGGTGGTCCCAAAGAAAGAAAAGAGCAAGTACAGACTCATCCACAACCTCTCAGCACCTAGGGGCACATCATTAAAGAACGCTATCGACGACGGCGTTTGTAGCGTCAAGTATGCGTCGTTTGACCAGGCAGTGGATATGTTGAGGATCCTTGGGCCTGGGGCATTGATGGCTAAATTTGACATCGATTCTGCTTTCCGGTTGCTGCCACTCCACCCCCTAGATCAGCATCTGCTAGGTTTTTCCTTTCAAGGCAAATTCTAAAAGGATAGGTGTATGCCCATGGGTTGCTCTGTTTCATGTGCCTACTTTGAGACTTTTAGTTCCTTCCTGGAATGGGTATTGAGGCAGACAACGGGTCATCATCATGTCATGCACTACATGGATGACTTTCTTTTGCTGGGCGCTGCGGGCTCACAGGAGTGTGCGTGGGCATTGCAGGAATTGTGCGTGCTCATGCGGGCTTTTGGGGTCCTGCTGGCACCACGAAAAACGGTGGGGCCAGAAACATGCTTGGAATTTTTAGGCATTGAATTGGACTCAGTTGAGGGTTGTTTCAGGTTACCCAAGGAAAATATTCCGAAATTCAGAGCAGCCCTACAGCAATGTTTGGTTAAAGAGAAAGTGATGCTGAATTTCGCACTGAGAGTAATACCTATGGCACGCCCCTTCTCCCGCTCAATCGCGCAAGCCATGAAGGGCCTGCGGGAAAAACACCATCACACTAGATTGCGTATATGGATGGCATTCCTGGAGGATTTCAATGGCAGAGTAGTGTGGTGCGGCCCCCCCACGATGTCGGCGGAGTTAGGTCTATGGACCGACCCTGCAGGCAGTGTGGGGTTTGCTGCCATACTTGGAAACAAGTGGGTGGCGCAACGGTGGCCGGCTTGGAGGGAAGAAGGCGGCTTGACAGCGAACATCGACTTTTTGGAGCTGTTTTCAATATGGTTGAATTAACGGTCTGGCCTGAACATTTGCGCAATCAATCTGTGATCTTCTGGTCAGAAAACATGACCGTAGTTGAATGTATCAATCAACAGGCAGCGCGGTGTAAGTTTATACTCCGCCTCATGAAGGAGATTGTGCTGAGATGCTTGAAATTGAATGTCCCTGGGGTCTTGAATAACGCAGCTGACGCACTCTCTCGCTTTAAGATGCAGGTATTCAGGGAACATCTACCATCGGCAGAGGCTACACTGGCACACTTCCCAACAACACTTTGGCAAATTGGTGCCCCCAACTACAGAACCTCGTGGCAGCCAGCCTAGCCCCAAGGACCAGGACGGCGTACGAAGGGGCGTTTATGTCCTATTGCAGTTTTTTGGGGCAGGACTGGGCGCATAAGGTGGATAAGGAGGGGAATTTTACCTTGTACATGGACACATTACACAGAGAGGGGCGCTCAGCGGCGACAGCAAGGCGGCCGTCTCTTTCTTTGCGCAGCTAAAAGGGGCCAGAGATCCCACAAACAGTTTCATAGTGCGGAAGGCATTGAGGGGGTGGCGGCACCTGCAAGCGAATACCACCGACTCCAGGCAACCAATAGGGTTGGAGCGGCTGTCAGTAGTATTGGATGTCTTGTCTGACACTTGTAGCTCCTCAGGGGAGGTACTCCTATTCAAAGCCGCCTTTTCATTGGCCTTTTATGGGGCATTACGAGTAAGCAAATTGGTGGCTAACAACAAGAGGGACACGCTAGGTGGTCTCCGGCTAGACAACACAAAAATAATGGGCGATACACTGTTGATAATCATACTCAAATCAAAAACAGATCAGGAGGCCCTGGGGGATAGTTTGATACCCCACCGTGCACGGACTAATCCTTGCTGCCCTGTGTCCCATGTAGAATCATTTATCAAGCAATGGGTAGGCACCGCAGTGGGAGCATTGTTAATACATGCAGACGGTACCCCATTGAAAAGGTTTCAGTTCAAAAGAGTTTTGGCATTGGCAATCAGCAAAGTGGGTTTAAATTAACCCTGGGCGTAGTGGGCGTAGTGGGGCTTCGCGGAGCTACGTGAAGTGGGCGAGAAACTACGCCCACCTCCGCACTCCGCGTAGCCCCACTACGCACCGCAGGCCTCCCTCCCGCCCTCCCTAAATACTTTAAATTAAAAGTGGAAAAGAATTAAAACGCACTTACCTTGCCCGCCGCTGCCCGCCGCTGCCTGCCGCGTCCCCGGGGCTCGCTATCTTCATGGCTGCCGTCTTGTGTACTAATGCGCATGCGCGGGCGACCGCGCATGCGCATTTCTCGTGAGAAATGCGCATGCGCGGCCGCTCGCGCATGCGCATTAGATACACAAGACGGAAGCAATGAAGATAGCGAGCCCCGGGGACGCGGCAGGCAGCGGCGGGCAAGGTAAGTGCCTTTTAATTCTTTTACACTATTAATTTAAAGTATTTAGGGAGGGCGGGAGGGAGGCGGGTGGCGGCCAGCTACGCTCCGTCTGCGGAGCGTGCATAGTGCCGGATTCTACGCCTGCTACGCAAAATGCGTAGAAGCCGGCACTACGCACACTCCGTGCACGGAACGTAGCCGCCCGCCCAGGGTTAGTTTAAATCCAAAGGATTTTGGGACACATTCATTCAGAATAGGAGCGGCCACTGAAGCAACAGCGAGAGGGTTGCATGCTAGCAGTGTAAAGAGGATTGGGAGATGGTCTTCCAACAGTTATAAAGGTTATGTGCGGCTGCACATGTTGTGAGGCACAACTAAATCACCCTGACACCTGCCTTGTTGTTTTGTTTATGTTTCAGTTTCTCGAGGCTGTGACGCAGGGTGGAAACTATTACCGGGTCATCAACAGCATCCATCATCATCACGGTGAACTCAAGAAGACAGGAGGAGGACACACGTAGTATGGGTTGTTGGTCACTCGTATGTTAAGCGCGCTAAACCCGTTTTCCTTTCAGGTGAATGTAGACGGAGGGCGAAGCAGGGGGGTTTCAAGGTTTCCTTTCATGGTAGGGGGGCTCTGCCTCAGCCAGCTTCTTTTCAGAATTACTCGACAAACACACCCCGCCGCCCTCAGTGGTTATCCTACACCTGGGTGGAAACGATTTGGTAAAACTGGGCAGGAGGGTCCTGATTGAAGAGATCATCTCGGTAGCGGGTTGGCTTGCAAAGACATGCCCAGGCTGCACCATAGTGTGGTCTCAGTTGATACCTAGGCTGCAGTGGAGGGGACGGGGGGGACTCTGTTAGGGCGTTGAATCACTCGGTAAAGAGGATCAACAACAAGATTGAGCAATTATTTCGAACACCTCAATTGCAGAATATTCCACATGGGTGCATCTGGGGGGACCATTTCTACTTGCAGGATGGGGTCCACCTGACTGAGGCAGGCAATGAGTTACTGGCAAAGAATATTTTGGCATGGTTGGAGGGTTTTGCGAGGTAGCTATGACCTTTCAGAGTAGGAAGTTGGGGGGGGCCAGATTGTCGGTCAACTATGCTGGCCCGTGGCGGTAAGGTCATGATCGGTGAGCAGCAATTTAAGGTCCTTAGGGGGCGTCACCATTCTCGAATGGGGTCGCCCAGGGGGAGGGGCCAATGGTCTTTCCTAGAACTTCAGGGGCAGGATATCCGCTTGGTTGGAAGGGTGCGGGGGAGGGAGTTACGCTTTCTTTGGGCTGTTAGCCACCCCGCATGTACACTATGACGTCATCAAACGGCGCAGAGTGAAAGGGCCCTACTTTTTATTTAATGGAGTTCACGGAGCGTACGGGGTAACCAGGAGAGGGACGTACTCTCCCGGTAACCGGGCCCTGTCACGCATGCATACTCATACGTGAGGGCGTAGCTGGATAATAAGGATCTGACACCGGTTAGCGACCTTGCCGTAGGCCCAAAAATGCTAGGATGCAAAATTCATACGTAGGATGATAGATTCGGTTAGGAAACACGCTGTATTAGACATTTGTTACGGTTAGCCCTTTCATACCTGTCTACATTGCTGTAAATCTAGTATCAGAATTTAGCATATTAATGATTATGTAAATAATGTTTTATTTCAACAATTTTAATTTGTTTTCATGTTTTATTAAATACGGCGGGCTGGTCATGAGACCCCCTGCCTTCCAAAGAAAACTCCTCGCATGGCTAATTACTTTAAGGGTTGATCTGGTGGTGCACAGGACAGGGAGGGGGTGGTCGGTAGTCCCAGACCATACAGATATGCACAGGTCTTGTTTACGGTGCAGTCACGGGAAATTAACGGCACTCAGCACAAAGGACAGTCGTTATCTGTTACACATCAGGGGGCTGTGGGGCATCCCTCAGCCTGGATGGACCTCCAGCAGGGCCTGTGGCCACTTCCCTTCTTTCCCTCGAGGGCGGTGTAGCATCCTGCTACAAAGAACCACAGACACAGGTTCTTATATATCAGAGCTTTATTTTATACAACTTGCCTCGACCCTGTCCCTACTCTAACTGTCCTCATCCTGTTCTGACTCCTCCTTTTCCCCTCAGCCCACCTAGCTCCGCCCACCCCAGCTACTAGACTGTCAACTATATTACATCTCCCCCTTTCTTAACAAAATGAGCTTAATGTCTTCAGTGTTCGCAATTCTTCAATCCACCACACGGGTCGGCGGACAGCCTGTTCTTCAAGCTTCAGTAGTGTTGAATCAGTGTAGAGCTTGGCTTTGGTCAATCTTTCCGTTGTCTTAATCAGGGCATTCTTGACTACGTTGCGTGTGAACTGTTTACTCTCACACTCCGCAGTCATCATGTTTCCTTCCTGTGGTGTAACTGTTGGTTCAGATGCTCGGTCCCTTTCATGAGTGGATAATGTTCTGGTCTTTTTCTGAGCACCTGCATTTACTGTTACTGCCTTTTGTCTTGTCCGGTCGAGGGCAACACTGTCCTCCAATTCAGGGTCATGCATACCAGACAGTACGGTACTATCTGACGAGACTGTCTTGGTTTGGTTCAATAACTCATTCGCGGCCTCGGGTTGTCTGGCGAACTCGTGGGCTATTTGTGCATGGGCATGTCTTTCTCTCATCCACTGATGATCTCTCCCTACTGACACGTCCAGCTTTCCTTGCGGAGTGACTGGCTGGTCCCTTCCCATCCGATGACTAGGGTCCACTGTCTCTGTCTTCCTTTTGTAGGTCCTTTGAGTCAGCCTCGCGGACCCCTTCAGGGGTGACGGTGTCTGATCTATGTCCGGATATACTTGTGACTGACAGGACAGGTTGTCTTGTGGAGTGACTGAGTATTCAGAGACCTTAGTGTGTGTGACATGTTGCTCTTGACGGGAAGGATATCTTCTGGTTCCATGGTGTGTTCGGATGGTTGACGCCATGGCTGCTGTCGGGACCATGACTCGATCGACTCACGGGGTTGAACAGACGTGCTCTCGGGGTCAGAGAAGTCTTTTGTCGACTTCCAGGATCGGACAGACGCGCTCTCTGAATCAGAGGAGGTCCTGGCCATACCCCTTTTAAAGGATCGGACAGACGCGCTTTCTGAACCAGAGGAGTTCCTGGCCATAGACATGCATTCTGGGTCAGAGAAGTCTTTTGTCGACTTCCAGGATCGGATAGATGTGCACTCCTCGTCAGAGAGATCCTTCTCCCCATTCCTTCTCAAACGTTTCTTTGAAACTGTCTTGGGTAATGGATTTTTGAGTTCCGTAGTCCGTGACAAAGTGCTCTTCCCCTTTGAATGGTCTTTGAGATGCTTCTCCGTGTGCCTTTGTTGGAACATCCTTAATGCTGTCTCATTTGGGAGGTTGTTTGATGATCCCGTGCTTGTTCCTTGTGCTTGATCCCAAGCTTTTGCCTCTTTGTCCTTCCCGCCTGAAGTTAACAATTTCCTCTCCTTTTCTTCGTTGTCGCAGGAGCCATGGATGCATGGATCTTTTCTGGTTCGTTGCTGTGGAGGATCAGTCCGTCTTGTGCGACCTGTTTCTCCTTCTCGCTTGTTTGATGCCCTAACACCTCTGATCTGGGGGTGATGTGTTCTCCTGCCAGATGTTTCCTTGGACTCGTCTTCACTGCTTGGCGACTGATGTTCCTGCGCCGACTTCCGGTGTTGACCGGTGCGACCCCTTCTTCTATGGTTTGTCTTTCTCTCCCACTTGTTGTGCAGGATGCCCTCTTGTCCAGGAGTGCGATCTGTCCCACTTGACGCTCTTTCCTCATCAGAGTACTGAGTGTCATACTTTGAATGACTCCTTGAGGAACTCCTGGGGGGTGAATAACTCCTTGGAATTGTCTTTTGGATGGTTGACTCTGAGTCATCTGACTCCAAGTAATCCTTGGTTGACTTTGAGTAGTCGGACGCTGAGGAATATGACTCTGAGTACTCCTTGTCACTTTCTTTGTCACTGTATCTTTCCCATTGTCTTTTTGCTGGTCTGCCTTCCCTCTCTCTCCTTTCAGATCTGTTTGTTTTCTGAGTTCTATCTTCCCAGATATCTTGATGGTTAGCTCTCAGGTGCACGTCCTTCAATCCGTCTCTTGCTTTGATTTGCATTCCAATTTCGGCCTTCTTGATGATTTCCTTTAACGACCAATGCCCTTGCAGGATCTTGCGCTTTGTGTCAGGGTTTGTGCAACCTTCAACTATCCGAAGTCGAACCGCATCCTCATTTGTAAAAGTGTGGCAGCCTCGTACCAGACTTTGCAACCGAGTGATGAAATTTGGCAACGGTTCGCCTGGTTCCTGCCGTGCTGTATTGAAAACCATGCGGTTATGATCCACATCTGTCTGTGCGTTGAGATGGGCACAGAGCTTCCTTTGGAGTCTTTTATAGATTTCTGTATCCTCTTTGGAAAATGTCCTGATTGGGCATCGGCCCTCAGGACCCACCAGATGGAGGAGTAGTATCAGACATTTTCTCTCTCTTTGCTCACCATTGGCTTTTAAGAAATCTTCCAATGCTTCGAGCCACCAGTGTCGTTTGAGATCCGAGATCCAATCATCAGTCTGCACCGCTGGGGGCGGTACTTCAATGTATGGAGTGACCCGCTGTGCTATGTCTCCTCCCGCCATGAGAGAGGGAGATTCTGGTCAAGGTCTTTGCTTAGAAATTGATAGTCTGTGTAACCATCACAGTATGCGTCGGTGAATGAACTTGGATGGTTCTACTCTCTCCGGGGTCCTCTGTAGGACTGCCCTCCTCTGGGTCTTCTGCAGTTCTGCCCAGCAGCTCTTCTCCCTTCGGCGCTCTTCGGTTTATGCTCAGCGTCGTCTTGATCTGTCTCTTGCATTTGCTTATGCTTGTTCCATTGTGCTGTTGTCTTTGCTTGGTCCTTGTGTTCGCTTGTGCTTCTTCTATTTTACAGACACGTGTTACTTCATTACATTCGCCACTGCGCATTCGCTTGCGTTTCTCAATGTTCACGTTTCCACCCGTGCTGACATTTGTTTTTGTCAATGCATGTTTGTTAAGTCACTCTTGTGGTTGCTTGTGCTTGTTAGTTGATTCACTCTCATGTTTGCATGTGCTTATTCTGTTTTGGTTGCCAAGGCTTGTTCATTGTTGTTCACGCGCCGTTATCCACTGTGCATTCGCTTGCGTTTCTCGCCAATGTTTGTTTATTCGCTTTTCCAATGCTTGTTGGTTTCTACTCGCCACTGCTGGTTGGTTTCCACTCGCCAATGCTTGTTTGTTGGCTCTTGACAGTGCTTGTTTCTTTCTATTAGCCAGTGCTTATTTATTTGCTCTTATCAATGCTTGTTTGGCCTTCGCCAATGCTTGTTTGGCCTTCGCCAATGCTTGTTTGGCCTTCGCCAATGCTTGTTTGGTCTTCGCCAATGCTTGTTTAGTCTTCGCCAATGCTTGTTGCTAAACTCAACTCACCTGACCTCAAAATGGCTGCCTCCAGTTTGCACAGGGAGGATGTCCCAAAAGTTGCCTGACTCAAAGATGGCCGCCGTAGTTGTCTGCAGGCACTACTTTCTCTCTCTGCACTCGACCCGATTCTTCACACAGGACTCACCGGCAGTTGCTTCCAGGGTCAGCATACTCCAGATTTGGCTCCCTCTGGTCACTGCTGCAGTCAGGTGAGGTTGGGGTGGGCTCCCGCCTTACTTTGCAGGGTCTCGCCCTCCTTCAGCGGCGTCCTGCCAAAGCTCACGCATCGGGGGTGAGGTTTTCCGACGTCGGACCTCACCCGGGCTCAAATTTCAGCACGCTCGGCAGCGCTTAGCAGTAGACCTTCGTGGGGGCAACAGACCTTCGTGGGGGCGATGTCCTCCACGCTGAGGCACTCTTCTTCCACTTTTGGGGCTTGGCAGAGTCGGAGTGGGCTCCCGACTTCTGCTGGCGCAGCGCTCCCAGTTCTTGCACGCTTCACGCGTGAGTCGCGTTTCGGCGCGAACAGCGTCTCTTCTGCGAGCGAGTCAGTGCTCGGTGCTTCGGCTCCCTCTTGGGTCCCTCTCGACTGTTGAAGGGACAGGGTCACCTGCTGCTGGCTTCTTTTCTCAGGCAGCAGCTCACTGTACTCGGCAGCGTTTTTCTGGACGTTACCTGGGACAGGGTGTCTTCTTGGGGTTCTGCACGCAGTGGGCTTGCTCATCCCACCCTCGTCGCCAGTTGTAGCATCCTGCTACAAAGAACCACAGACACAGGTTCTTATATATCAGAGCTTTATTTTATACAACTTGCCTCGACCCTGTCCCTACTCTAACTGTCCTCATCCTGTTCTGACTTCTCCTTTTTCCCTCAGCCCACCTAGCTCCGCCCACCCCAGCTACTAGACTGTCAACTATATTACAGGCGGGTGTCTGTTACGGACACACTCCCCTCTGACAGATGACAGTTCTACATCTTCAAAATCCTGGAGATGGGTATTTATTTCCTTCTACCCCTGTCTGGTGTCTGCTGTGTGTCTTGAATTTCATCCTACTTCTTTCTCGTTTGGATGGAGGTGTCTGGATTTCCTGATATGTCTACCTATGCCTGGGAGAGATGTCTGTCTTGATCATGTTACTTAATTCTGTGCACGAGGGAGGTGTCTGACTCTCATTAGTACTTTCAACACCTGAGAGGGGTGTGTCTCCATTTCATGTTACCTCATTCTTCTGCTGAGAGGGGTATTTGCCTGTTTCATGTTCCTTCATCCTATGCTTCGAGTGTCTGCTTAATTGTTATTTCATCCTATGCCATGATGTATCTATTTGTTGCCACGTCATATTTCTAGGAGAGGTGTTTGTTTCATGGTATTTCTTCTGCTGTCTGGAAAATATGTCTGTTTTATGTTACTTAATCCTGTGCCTGGGATAGATGCCTGTTTCGTATTACTTCAGCCTATGCTAAGGAGAAGGATCTGTTTCATGTTAATATCTAATATGACTAGGTGAGATGTCTGTTTAATATTACTTCATCCTATTTATGGAGTTGTCCGTCTGTGTTCTGTTACTTATGCCTATTTCTGGGACAGGTGATTGTCTGTTTCATGTTCCTTCACCTGTGCCCATGAGTGGCGTCTATATGTTCCATGTTACTTTATTCCACACTTGAGAGAGATGTCTCTCTGATTCATGTTCGTTCACTCTATGCCTTGGGAAAGTGTCTGTTTCATGTTACTTCATACTATGTCTGGGAGAAGTGTCAGTTTGATGTAAAGTCAGCCTATAAAGGGTAGAGGTTTTTTCCTTAAACGTCATGCTGTACTGGGAAAAACATCTTTGTTTCCGGTGCACTCACATATTTTTTAGCACTGTATGTCTACTTAAACTACTTATTCCTACCCGAGAGTCAGGTGTCTGCCCCTTTGCCGCCCCTCACTCGAAGCTGCCTGTTTTTGCTTTTCTTCGGAAGGACCTGTGCCCGTTATCCCATTGTGTACCCCATGCGTAACGTGTGGATCCTTTTCTCCTGTACCAGGACATTGCTGTTCCACCATTCATTCTGCACCTGTGTCTACCACGAGTGCCTCGTCCTGCTGTCCCCAGAATGGGTCCCTTCGCTTTCAGTGTCTCTCATAAATAGAACAGATGTCTGCCTCAACATCCCTAACAAGAATTTGCAATTTAATAGGTCTCGCAATTACGCGAGTTTGAGATTTTGGCATTGTAAATAACAATGCCTTTTATTTTTGATTTTGTTTTTAAAACTTTAATAAATGGCATTGGCATTTACAATGCCAATAGCTTAAACTCGTGTAAATGCGAGACCTATTGCATTGCAAATGCTTGTTTTAGTATATGGTTCGGTCTCCCCTGGAGCCCGCTGTGTATTGTGCTACTTACGAATGTTCTATTGCTTCTGTATTGTGTGCTTTAATTCTAATCTAGTGTAGATGTTAGTAGACAGTGTTATAGTAATACATACATATTTCTATATAACTACTGTGTGGTTCTCCTTTCATTTGGTTATTCAGGAGGTGATATTACTGGTAAAACAAGCTGCTTTACATTCCTTCAAGATTAAGCCTCAAGGCTGCTCTCCACAGCTACCGCTAGGATAGTGTTCTAAAGGTTATCTTTGACCTCATACATCATAAGGGCCATGTGGACTGGTACAATTGCCCACTTTAATTAGTGGACAGCATATACCAGCCCACCTTCTCACGGACTTCACTTGTATGCTTTGTAAAATCACTGCTACTACTCCCAACTTTGGCAAGCATAACAGTATAAACATCATGTTTAACTCTAATTAAAAACTAATTTTGACAGAAGCATGCTTCAATTAGAAAGGATTATGCTGTAGTTTAATGTAAAGTACTCTCTTGGTGATGCAATTACATGCAACATATTGCCTTGATGACATAACTGATTGTTAGTTACCCTCCTCATGACATCAACTTTCAGACAACACCCTCACAGCACAACAATAGTGAGATATGGTAGAAATATTCCACTTTCTAGCAAGTTATATGTATGGCCACAAAATGAAATGAAAAATTTCCAACACCTTGAACACACTTGATTCACAAAGACTGCTGTATGAGTAACTGTGACTTACTCTTACAGTAGTCCTAGCTTACTCTGGAGGTTCAAGACTAAGTCAAGAGTACTCTTAGCCTACTCTTGGTCCAGTCCTGAAAGTCAGACGTATTGTAAGAGTAAGCACAGGAGAATTCTTACAAATCGGGCCCAATAGTTCTGTACCTTATTATGAGCCGGTGGTTGCCTCTAGTCATCACTGGCACTTCTTTTAGAGAACAAAGACAGTTGGGAGATGAAAAGACCATCTGGTTCACTGCAAACTACGGCCCCCTGTGATGAGAATGTTGCTGCGCTCCCCAAGGTCTGGCAGGGTGCAAGACAGCAATTGAAATGTGCCTGTGCATAGAGCTCCTGAACTCTACTCTGCACTTTTACCAGGTGTTATGTTAAATTGTTTTTATTAAAAACTTTAATACACAAGGGAGTCTTGGCGCTAGAAATATTGTGGCAGGTAAATCAGGAATGAAGTGTGCCCCATTATGGGAAATTAAAAAGCCAAGTCTAAAGGGACTTTCTAAAATTCAGGAGATTCAGAGAAGCTTCAATATGAAAAGGAATCTCATTCCATGCTTGGGAGGCTCCCCCCAAAATGCTGCATCCACCACAGGTTACGCATTTGAATCTGGTTAAAGTATCTGTTTTGGTGAAAGAAGATCTTAGTGGCCTGTTGAGCAAGTACCAGGAGAATCTGTGTGGACCTGCATCCGGTAAAACTGGGTCCTTTGTACTTACTGTGTTCTCTATCTAGCTGTAGATTCAGCACCATAGAATATTTCCCGGGCACCAGACTGGATCCGTAGGTTTTTTGTACCAGTGCTTCTGTGTGCCTCTTATTGACTTCATGAGGCTCTACATTGGCTCAATAATACTCTGGAAATTACGTACAGAAGCAGCATTTAATAACCATCCTTGCTCACTGATATCAGTTTATTGTCTTTTCCTTGCACTCAGAAGCAGAGCATGAATATTTGTTGGTTACAGTGTGCTGAGTATTAACTTTGGACCTTTTTATCTGTTGAAGCTGAAGAATGGTGACATACCTAGTGGGATGGGTATGCCGAGACATGGGTCCCTTGCTCACTGTGCCACTGGATTCGAGCTAGGCTGTTTGAAGAAGGGTGACATACCCTGAAACCGGTCCCAGAATGCTTGTTTCCGGTCCAGGGGGGACCTGGCCTGGCAGTTCGGTCTGGACTGTTCCCATGAGGCACAGGGTCAAGACTGATTTGCATATGGCTGGGTCCAAACTGGGTTGGCGTAGTGGCCAAAAGAACGGTGGATTTAACCCAGATCTTTTGAATGGGGGAGAAGGTTTGCATTTTCAGCATTCCGTCCATCATTTGTTTGCTGTAATTCTTTTTGCCCTAAGTGGGATGGGTATGCCCAGACGTGGGTCCCTTGCTCACTGTGCCACTGAATTCAAGCTAGCCTGGCTGAAGAAGGGTGACATACCCTGAAACCAGTCCCAGGATGCTGGTTTCCAGTCCAGGGGGGCACAGGGTCAAGACTGATTTGCATATGGCGGGGTCCAAATTGGGGTAGCGTAGTGAGCAAAAGAACGATGAATTTAACCCAGATCTTTTGACTGGAGGAGAATGTTTGCATTGCAATCATTCCGTCCATCATTTGTTTGCCAAAAAGAGGCCACAACAGGGATGTGGAAGAGCAGCAAGGAATTCCTCACCATAGAATAGCCATCAAATCAGTATCTCCCACAGTAGACTCAGACTAAAAAGTCTTACAGAACTAAATGGATAATAACTACTTCTCGCTGGACCAGACTTTCAAGGAAGTAGTGCACTCTGAATGAATGCACTGACACCAATGTCGCAGGTTGGCAGACTTCAAGCATAGACACTCTTCGTGGCAGTACAGCAGTAGCATCCTTAGCCCGGGAGAAATGGGTTTTCCAACATCCCAGGGGCAACTTCATGGCCAATGCATCAGCCTTTAATTCGGAGCACTGTCTATCTCAACAAAGTCCTCCTATGCACAACCTTCCCTTTCTTTGGTCCAGGGAACCCACAAAAAGTTGACTGTCCACTTGATGGTCCTTAAGCCTATATATGAAAAGCTTAAAGCCATTAAGGATCCAGCCGAGGGAGCTCTTCCTTCTCTTTTGAAGGGTGGGGTAGGAAGAACATTGGTAGAGTGATGGATTTCCCCAATATTGAAAGGAGTAACAATTTTTGGTAAGAAGGCAGTTCGAGTTCTCAGCATCAATGTGTCTGGGAAAAAGGTGGTGTAATGAGGTGATTTTTGGGGGCTAAGAGAGTACCCGACGAGATTATCCCAAAGCAGGCAGTCACAATCATCCATTGTGAGAAAGCTGCCGCTCAAGTAGAAAATCTACTTGAGCTGCAGCAAAACCAACTCCAGATGCCGTGCCCTCTGGCTCATCAGGTAGTGCCATTCGCACTGATTTTTCTGTACTAACCAAGCTCCCAGCGCTAAGAATCAGCGCAAGCAGCTAGACATGATGATTTCCTCCTGTTTGCAGAACTCCAATGAATCTCGCAGAGTTTTCATGTAGCTCTGTGGAGTGAAACCCTGCAGGTTCTGCCTATTGCTAGTTAAAACCAAGTTAAGGTACCACTTTGATATCACAGTCATCTTATGAAGACCCTTTTGACAAACCTTTAATAAATCTTACTACAACAGGGGATTTAAACAAGTGCAATCGATACGGCAAATGCAGCAAGACCAAAAGGGCTGATAAATAATGTAGGAAACTGTCTCTCTGTGCATTGTACTAAAATTAAGTACACTACGTAGAAAGTGTGAGAAATCCCCAAAAGGCAGGTAGAGGTGTAGTGTAGTTCCTCTATTTCCAATAGGCTCTGCACATTGAAATAATATATACTATAGAATTGACATTGGACTTATGTCGACTAGGTCTCTATCGAATATATTAGACTTAATTGTGAGTGCCAGCTAGCTCAGAGGTCACTAGAAACTTTCTCGAATAAACAAGAAGGGATTAGTTTCTGACAACCGCATAAACATGACATCCGCGTCGTCTTCATTAAACCCTGTAACGTCAAAGCCTGGTCGGGCGGCAGCTGCTGCAGCTCCACTGTTCTTGTTTTCAGTCATTTTATTGACTGAAGGTTTGCAGAGCAAGTTTCAAGGAAAGAAAGATAAGGTGCACAATATTTTGGAACACTGTATCCTTCAACGTTGAAAAAAACAAAACTAATACATAGGATTTTCGTCCTACTCAGTTATGGTGGATTTTATCCTTTTACCCACTCCAGACGTCCATTGTAGTACTTTATGGGAAAAAAGGTGTCTCTGTGAAAAGCACAACTGAGTTACTTTAGTATCTAGCGTTAAATTAGTGCCTTACCAAACGTTGGGTGTCATGTAGTGTAATTCCTATATTCCCAATAGGCTCTGTGCATTGGAATAATATATACTATAGAATTGACATAGGACTTATGTCTACTAGGTCTCTATTGAATACATTAGACTTAATTGTGAGTGGCAGCTAGCTCAGAGGTCACTAGAAACTCTCGGATAAACAAGAAGGGATTCGTTTATGACAATCGCATAAACATGACAACTTTGTTTCCCCAAGATAAAAATGTATCTTCAGAGTCGTGGAAACAATAGATCGCTATTTCACTCAGTCAATCGTGCATGCTTCATTTCATCAGAGGTGCAGAGAAATAAAGAGACGGGCGTTTTCAATAAAAGTATTTATTGAACAGTCTTCTTTCTCATACAGAAGAAATGAACTGCTACAATCGTAATACTGGCTGTAAAGTATAACACGTACAGCAAGAAGAGTATTATAAAATACTACTGTAAAAGCATGGTATGGTTTCTAAGCCATGAAATACATAAATAAATAGACTAAAAGTACTCAACTGGTGCTTCTAAAATACACCTACCCTGATGTACCTAGGTCTAGTACGAGGGAAAAAGTACGTGTGATGTAGCATAGGTTTAGTATTCTTTGCCAAGAATCTACCCAAGATTTCTCTTAGGCTCTAATCAGCTACGTACCTTGGTTTAGAATCAAGGAGGTCTGGTATCTCTCTGTCTCGGGACTCTATTTCCCAACACCCCGCAAGGGGAGCTTGGAAACACTGGAGCTGGATTTCTCGGCAAGAGAAAAGACAGCGTCTCTCTCAGTGCGTCAGCTGGAGGGTCGGCTTCCTTCTACACTTGCCGTAACAAGGTGCGTCGGGCAAGTAGATAGTCTAACTGCTCCAAACCACTGTGTGTTTGCTAGGGCAAGTGAAAGCATATTTATACCTTGAAGGTGCCGAGTTTGATGTAAAGTTGGACATAATAACGTCATCAAAGAATGGCAGTTCTTTGAAAACTCCATGAGTTCTTGGACAAATCAATATTCAAGCAAGGGTAAGTCCCTGACTGCTGAAGCAGAGTTTTTCAAGAAATCGTTGTGGCTTTTCGGAACTAGTGGAAATGTTCATGCCTGTATTTGGACTGCAAGGGCTATGTCTAAATATAGTTATGATTTCTATGCCGATATAAGAGCAAGGTGATTTGTACCTATATAAGGGCATGAATCGGGAATATTACACTAGGGTCCAAAAATGCTATACAACAGAGGTAAAAGTAGATAATATTAACTCTTTTTTGTGGTAGTGTGAGTGAGCAGTTAAACTTATCAGAGGGTAGTGTTAAGAGTTGGTTGCAATCACAGAGGCAATAAATGAGACACACTCCAGAATAAATCTGAGACCAATTTGTAAACATAATATTGACTTTTATATAATTTTTAAGACACAGTTCTAAGGTAAGTACTTTCAGAGAATGGATTTTGCAAAGTTCAATAAATATATACATTCTTTGCACAATAACGCACCATAGGAAACAATGGGGGAAAAACAGAAAAAACATAGAACTTCAGACAATGCTTTCACGAAGTTCACCACCTTGTTTTAGGTCGAAGTCAGGACCAGGTCCAAAGTTGCAGCAGGAGAAGGTCGGAGTGTCCCGGATCGGCATGGAGCAGAGATCTTGGAAGCTGGTGTGCAAAGATGAAGGGGGTTACTTGAAAAAGTACTGCACAGAGGGACATACAGGTAAGTCTGGTGGGTCTCCTTAGGGGGAGGAGGTTGAAAGAACCTGGGGACCATGGAGGCAGAGCTGGTTGGTCGGTGCTGAGGCCAGTGGGTCTGGTTGCAGAGCAAACAGGTCAGCCAAGCGCCATGTGTCTTGAGGTCTGTAATGAAGTAGGTACACTGGATGAAGGTAAATAATATATATTTATTTAAAGTAATTTAAGATAATAATTATTGACGTCCTATCCACACAGCGCCATCAACTGCCCTGTGGGAATTCTTAAACAGCTTCTACGGAGTAAAAGTTCTAGAACCCTTAGGCAAAGAACATAATGACATGCAGGTCATTATACACCTTCCCCTTGTCACTAAAAAGGAAAGAAAAAAATAGGAAGGAGGAGAAGAGAAAGAGAAAACATAACAAGAACACAAACATATCAACGAAGAACGAAATCATGCAGTTTCATCAGAATCTTCCCAGTGCGGGAACTCCTTCACAAATCAGGTAACATTTTTTGAACGATCAATCAAAACAGGGTGAATCTTGTTACGCATGGGAGCGATTGTGTTCAAGTTCCAGATACGACTATCTCCTAACTTAACAGCATTCTGGAAAAGTTTTTTACAACATATGGGGAAGAGAACTTAGAGATACCCAGACACCTCTGAGGAAGTCGTACATGCACCCTGTCTCCTACTTTCACACAAGTGTGAGTGGCGGCATGTCTTGTATCAAAATACTCTTTCCTCTTAGTAATCTTTAAACTTTGCTCCCCGTCAGGACCTATGTCAGGAGGGACTATGCTAGAACCTGGAGCAGGACACACGTCAACATCAACAGTCTCACTTTTGTTTCTCATCCAAGCTTGGAACTTCAAGGTGTTGGGCTTCCGCCCACGAAAAAGCTTGAATGGGACTTTGTTCATGTTGAAATGAGGGGTGAGACGGTATACATTTACATGTTCCGTCACTCCAGACTTCCAGTCTCTATTTTGAGTTTTGGCTAGTTGAATGTATTCTTTTAACACCCGGTTAAACCTTTCCACCATCCCATTAGTCTCGGGATGGTAAAGGGCACACCGTTTGTGTTTTATCCCCTTCTCAGACAAAAATTCCTTAATTTCTCTTGAGACAAATGAAACCCCGTCGTCGTTAAGGAGAAAGTCAGGGAAACCCTCTAGAGAGAAAATCTCATCAAGAAATTTAGTGACATCCTTAGTTTCGATACTGCGAGTGATCTTAATCCACCTAAAAAACATGTCCAGTAGAACAAGAACATATGACTGACCTGAGATACTAGAAATGGGGCCCAAAAGATCTAATGCAACCTCTTGCAAACATCGAACAGGAACTTCACGCACAACCATGGGTTGGATTCTAGTTTTATAGATCTTATCGGAGGCATTACACTCTGCGCAGTCTCTCACCATACGCTCAACTAGAGGATCATTTCCAGGCCACCAAAAGTGTAAACAAATTCTTTCTTCTGTCTTAGAGACACCCTGATGATCTTGATGTGTCTGTTGTGCAATCTTAGATCTAATAGAGTGAGGAGAAACAATTTTAGTACCTCTCCAAAGTAACCCATAAGAGACAAAGTTCATGACGCACGTTCCAAAACCTATGTGTCTCCTCATTCAAACTCTTAATGCCACTCTCACAACCTTGAATCACTAATTCGCAGACCTCAATATTGATGGGATCACTTTCAATGGCAGACTTCTAATCACCCTCACTCAGAACTCCAGCGGTGATCTCGCACACTTTATAATCATCATCTTCCCACAAACCTTCAGAGACATCTTGGGCATGAATGGGATCATTTTTGACTAGGCGGGAAAGGCAATCGGAAACTTTGTTACTAGGAATGTCATGTACAACAAAATCATAGTCTTGCAGTGCAGCAATCCACCTTGTGATTCTTGAAGACACAGCATCAAGACACTTCTTAGTGAATACATCTTTTAAAGGTTTGTGTTTAGACTGCACAGTGAAAGAACTTCCCCATAGAAATTTCTTAAGTTTCTTAATCACCCAGAAGATACAAAGAGATTCTTTTTCTATAACTGAGTATTGTTTTTCAGGCCCCAACAAAGCTCGTGACAACAACATGATAGTAATTTCCTGACCATCTTTCACCTGTTTGAGAACAGCCCAGAGGCCCTGCGAGCCAGCTTCAGTGATGAGAATGGAACTAGCAGGAGCATCAAAACTCTTTAAGGAAGGAACCTTACTTAAAGCCCCCTTAATATCGCCAAATTCTGCTGGACAATGTGGTGACCATGAGAACTTCACACCCTTCTTGAGAAGAGCTCTGAGAGAAAAAGAGCGAGAAGCAAACTGTGGAACAAACTTGTTATAATATTTGGCCATGCCGAGAAAAGTGACTAACTCATCCCTGGATTGAGGGCACAGGAAGATTCTCAATAGTTGACACAAAGTGATCTCTAGATTTAACACCCTCTTTCAATAACTTGTGCCCCAAATAATCAATTTCTGAGAGATTGAACTTACACTTATTCTCAAGTAGAGTTAAACTGCGAGATGTGAAACAATCTGGGACTGCTCTGAGCCTCTCATTGTGTAATTCTTGTGATGAACCATGTACCAGAACGTCGTCCTGGTAAATTTTGATGCCGGGTAACCCTTGTAAAACATCTTCCATAGCTCTCTGGAACACAGAGACTGCAGAATTGTGCCCAAAAGCGATCCTTCTAAATATGAAAGTACAAAATGGCGTTATAAATGCAGTGAGGTTCATTGAGTCTGGGTCTGTCTTAATCTGGTGATACGCGGCTCTAAGGTCTAAAGTGGAGAAGACCTCAGCTCCATCTAATTGTGTCAGCATTTCTGCAATGTTTGGGAGTGGATAGTTATCAGCTACAACAGAACGATTGAGCGCGTGCAAGTCCACACAAAGCCTCAGCTCACTAGAGGGCTTGCGTGCAAGCACAACGGGAGCCAACCATTCACTAGCTTCAGTCTTATCAATGATCCCTTCGTTTAGTAACTTCTGCAGTTCCTTCTCCATGGACTCTCTCATCACTAATGGTACACCACGTACTTTGCAAGTTACTGGGACAGCCCCAGGTTTCAACAAAATCGTATGCAAATATCCTGACAAACAACCTAGTTTTTCGCTGAAAACTTGTTCAACTTCACTTCGTAGGTTATTGACTTGAACAACTTTGGATAGTTCAGGTGTACTAGAAGAATCTAAAGATGGTGAACACAGATTTTCCATGAAGACTATGCAAGGATCACCACCAGGAAGTCCCAGATCAGCTTGATGAACCCAACTTATCAAGCTGTCGCCCCTGGATGAGATATCAATTTTCCCCGCAGTAACTTTATTTTTGTATTCTATGCGGCCCTCGTAATATCTTGATGGGTTGGTCACCATAAGCAAGAAGCCTAATGTTGTGTTTAAATACTTTCACCTTACCTAATAAGGTAGAGTCATAAAAATACTTTGGTATCAGAGTTATCTTAGACCCAGAGTCAAAAAGCATTTTGTCAGGATGGCCATTAATTTGAACAGTTTCAATTGGATTTTTGCAGATATTCATAGAAGCTTAAGTCAAGACTTCCCCACAATGTAATTCTGCTTGTTCGGAGTCATACTCATTCTGAATCCACACTACTTTCACATGCTTGTTCTTCTTAAACTTAAACACTCTGTACGCTTTTGCTAGGTGACCAACTCTACCACATTTTGAACACTTGGCAATCAAAGCAGGACACGACTTGTCATTGGATAGATGGCTGGGACTGTCACAGCAGTAACACTTTCCAGTAAAAGATTTTTTAGACCCAGAAGCTTGAGAATCATTTTGTTTATAAGTCTTAGATTGGCATTCTTTTTGTTTAAGTGTTTTAGGATTAGTTACCACATGCACTTTATCATTATTTGTGTTAAGATTGCCATTTTATTTTTTTATGACTTCTACACAAGCAAGGAAATTTTCAATGCGTTAGCAGTCAAAAGAACGTTATCAAGTTTAGGGTCGTACTTTTGCCACAGTTCATGCTTTACCTTTTCAATTGCACAGCCTAGCATAAACTGGTCATGTATGCGTTCGAGTGCCGCTTCAAACTTACAGTACCTTTTCAATTGCACAGCCTAGCATAAACTGGTCATCTATGCGTTCTTCGAGTGCCGCTTCAAACTTACAGTTGGAGGCCAGTTTGCGTAAGTAAGTAACAAACTTCAATGGATTCTGTAGGCTCTTGTAATTGTTTCCCAAAATAATAACTTTCCAAGATAGTGCTGACCTTGGGAAGATAATGGTTGTCAAGTTTCATCAAACAGATTTCAAATTCATTGAGATTGTTGGATTCGGAGTCATCAAGGTCAGGTAAATGTTCGAAAACCTCTTGTCCCTCGGAGCCCAAGCAGCTCAGCACTTAATGACACTCCTCACACCCTGGCGTAATTAAGGAAAACCTTCCATTTTGACCACCGTATGGAAGGCTCGCCCAGATTTTGTAAAAAGAATGGCGATGGGTTGACGTTTTACATTTTGACCAACAGAAGAAATGTATATAAATGTTGTTCCTGTAAGGATTTAAAACAATTAAGATTTGGGATAAACACTATGACAAGTTGTGTTCATAAGAGGAAGTACAAGGAAAATAAATTAGATGAAACGCTGTGCCCATCAGCGAAAAGACAGGCAAATTGCCAAATAGCGTGGTTTGTCATTTCGTCACAGGAAGGCAGTCATGTGCTTTTATAGTATAACTGTGTGTGCCAGTGAAGTGAAGTAAACTGACAAAAATGCTGTGCATATCAGCGAAATGGTGATGTTAACTTTTAACTGTAAAGCAACTGTGTGTGCCAGTGAAGAGAAATAGACTGACACACTGCAGAAAATGATGTGTGTATCAGCGAAGTATGTAAAAGCCATTAAACAGCATGGGACAGCTGAGCGTGTCAGCGGATTAAATAGAAACACATATGAGCATGCAACAGCTGTGCGTGTCAGCGCAGGGAAGAGAAAGAACAATTTCTTCTTTTGAATTTGAGATTTCAATAGTATGCGCAGGAGGTGCTGTGAGCATCTGGGGCATGAGAGCAGAGAAATAGATGTATTGGCACGCAAGAAAGCTGTGCGTGTCAGCGTAGGAGAGGGTAATAAATAAAGTTTCCTCATTTGAATTCCAATTGCTTCAGTGCATAGAAAATGCTGTGCATATCAGCGTAAGCATGCTGCCAAGGGAACGAAGCAACAGAGACTGCGTGTGAGACGTGACTCACGTAGAGCGTTGCATGTCAGCAAGGTAACGTCACAAGGCTTGGAGAAGAATGAAGGCCGTGATGGAGGAATTCCTCGTGGAGAAGCGAGAGGTAAGGGAGCGAGTTTGAAAGCAATCAATCAGTTCAGTTGACTGTTTGCTTTGATTGCTATGTTAAAATGCCCAATGAGTTAATCCCAAAATAGATGAAAGTAGAAAGCTGTCAAAATTTGTTTAAGTCTTGAGAAGTAATAAACTTCTTTAAGTCTGGAGCAGTGGTTGTCGAGGAAAACATGCACACAAATTCTTATTGAAAACGATGAAATTTAGGTATTTAAGAGGTATTGGCCGATGGGATTGTAGGCAAAGCAAAACGGTTACCAGTACCTTGTTTTGATGAAAGAAGCGATCTTACAAATGTTGAGGAATCCAAGTGTGTTAGGACGTCTTGAAAGCGTGGATCAGTAAACAACACAGCTGGGGTTCGGCTCAGGATCGTCGCCAGTCTAGTGAAGTAGGTACACTGGATGAAGGTAATTAATATATATTTATTTAAAGTAATTCAAGATAATTATTGACATCCTATCTACACAGTGCCAGCAACAGCAGCTGCCCTGTGGGAATTCATAAACAGCTTCTACAGAATAAAAGTTCTAGAACCCTTAGGCAAAGAACATAATGACATGCAGTCATTACAAGGTCTCTCATAAACAACTAAGGAGTGACTAAGTGAAGAAAAAGCAATAAATTTTTTTTAAAAAAAGCTAATTTTTAATTATATTTTTGGTTTTGTGCCCTACCAAATCAGTGAACCAGGAAAGAACAGATCTTTCTCTTTTGAAGAAGGACCCTCACTCACCACTAGTTGGTGACATGCAGGCAGGCAGGGGCCGCAGGAGAGGACGTGGTCAACAACAACAATACCAATTTCCTCCCCAGGGTTGGCAAACACCATATCCTCAACAGGGGATAGGGCCTTACCATCAAAACCCTTTTCAAATGCCATTCCCCCCAATGATGGGTTGGAACCCACATTTTGTCCCACAACCACAGTTTAACCAACAAACATACCCGCAACCTTTTTTAAACAGAGGCAGACGGGGCAGACAAAAGGACAATACCCAAGTTCACTGGGAACAAACGGAGGCAGTCGGGGACCAAACCCGGAGCAAGTCAATGGATCAGAGGCCGGGTCCCTGCAGTGTGAGACCTTAGTCACTAACCTTTCCTCATATAATCTAAGCACTGCAGAGACTGATGTATTGGGAAAAGGGTTGGGTTTTATACCCACCCCACGCTTGGACCGGTTTAAACTGGAGTGCGAACTAAGTCAGTTTTTCAGAAAACTACGATTAAAGAGTTTTTATGAAAATAAGGAAAAAGACTTAAATGATGTGACTACTAGTGATATTGATTTCAAACTTATATCCTCCTTCACACCACCATCACACACAGTTCCACCAGAAATTCTTGCTTTCGAGCAGGCAGTATTTCAAGAAGTGGAATCAGTACAGGACCCAGCACCCTTTAAGAATTTAACTGCTGGAGAGTTCCAGGCTATTCAAACTCTGAAGTCCAACCAAAGAATAATCATAAAAAGTGCGGACAAGGGGGGTGGTGTGTTAATCCAAAATAAGGAGTTGGTGGCAGCTTCTCCCACCCCTCTTGGCGCCGACCCTGCATTGTGATATCTCGCACGCTGTTAAAACTCTGAGGTGGCGATAGCAGAGCAATTGAATGCTTTTAAATTCACTTGGCACTGTAGTCACTACTTTTAATTTTATTGAAACTGTATTGTACAATTGTTGCTATTAGCTGCGTATAATCACGCTGTTGAAAAATTCCACTCACCTGCACTCACACAGGGCTTAACAGTGGGATTGTTCCTTTCTGCCTCTTTGACCCCTGAACCGGCACTGCAGCCAATCGCGGTGTTTGGAGGGCGGGGCAGGGACGGGACACACGGAGAGTCGAGCGGTTAGCGCTCTAGACCTCCAGCATTCCAGGGCTATTTAGGCGGCGAGGAGGCGGTCGCGCTGTGCGGTAAGGAGTTGGTGGCAGCTTCTCCCACCCCGCTTGGCGCCGACCCTGCATTGTGATATCTCGCACGCTGTTAAAACTCTGAGGTGGCGATAGCAGAGCAATTGAATGCTTTTAAATTCACTTGGCACTGTAGTCACTACTTTTAATTTTATTGAAACTGTATTGTACAATTGTTGCTATTAGCTGCGTATAATCACGCTGTTGAAAAATTCCACTCACCTGCACTCACACAGGGCTTAACAGTGGGATTGTTCCTTTCTGCCTCTTTGACCCCTGAACCGGCACTGCAGCCAATCGCGGTGTTTGGAGGGCGGGGCAGGGACGGGACACACGGAGAGTCGAGCGGTTAGCGCTCTAGACCTCCAGCATTCCAGGGCTATTTAGCCCCTCGTCGGCTCCAGCGCGCAGCGTTGGCGCGCAGGGTGGCGCCTACTCCTGCGCCTAAGACGAGCCAAAGACCAGCCCGTCTGCGCCCGTCCGCGACAGGACGGGGCTAGGGGCAGGAGGATATGGCGGCACACTCTGGCGGTGTGGCCGATGCCCTCGGACACGAGAGGATCATATATAGCCCCCAGACGCTAACAGTAGTACGTGAGCGTCTACCGACTACCTGTGTCGGTAAGATAGACCACCATCTAGAGGGGCCGTTCTCGTGTTTTGTATGTAGAACGCAGTTCCACCATAATACTGAGGGTACCGATCAACAGCAAATCAGTGTTGCTAGGCCCACCGGGGATGGACCTTACAGTGGGCCTAATTCCTTTGCGGGGAGTAAAAACCTACTATGTAATGCACGATCATTAGTAAAGCATAGCACTCAAATTTGGGACATGATAGATACGGAGTTACCAGATATCTGTTTTATAACGGAGACCTGGCTCAAACCCCATCTAGTCCCTGCTATCGCGCTGAGCATTCCATTAGGGTACAAAATAGTCCGGATGGATCGGTTGAATAAAGTAGGAGGGGGGGTTGCAATAGTGCATAAGGAGGAACTTAAAATTACCATTCTGTATGAAATCAGTACCCCACAGATGGAACTACTAGTTTTTAAACTTAACTCTGCATCGAGGGAACAAAGAAAGGGTGCCCTGGTCTATCGCCCCCCAGGCCCTAGTGGAAACTTTTCTATCTCCCTCATGGAAGCCCTACTACCGTTTGTAGATCAAAATCAAAACTTCCTGTTATTAGGAGATTTTAATGTGCATGGAGAGTTGGAAGACTGCCTGGATGTTAAAACTCTTTTAACGGATCTTGACATCTTAGGCCTAAAAAAAATTAACTATGGGCCTACGCATGAGGCAGGCCATACTTTGGACTTAGTGTTCTCGAATTCACCCCGGACAATATGTGCAGCTTCCACCCAGGTCGAATGGACAGACCATTTTATTCTGGAATTCTATACTGACACTATGAATACACCAGCCATACAGACCGCACTTGCCACTAAAAGAAGACCCTGGCACAAATTAACTGCCGAGGCCTTTGCAGAGGTATATAAAGATCACCTGTCCACTGGTCAGTCGGTGGATATAAATACTGAGCTTCAGCGGCTCGAGCAGGCTATTAGTGCAGCCATAAACTCTACCATTCCTCTGAAAATATATAAAGCACGCAAGGCAAACAGACAAGAAATCTGGTTTTCTGAAAGCTTGAGATTGCTTAAACAAAAAACCAGGAAGTTAGAAAAAGTATGGAGACGGTCTCGAAGGTCTGAGGATAAGGAACTGCACAAAGTTTCCTTAAGGAAATATCATAAAGATATCAGGGTAGCTCGGAAAAATTATATAGGCACACAACTAGCAGAGGCTGGGAAAGACCCAGGGCTGTTGTATAAAATCCTACTAACATTTACCAAACCGGCAGCTTGTGAAACAATGGAGAATGCCTCTCAGGCACTATGTGATGAGATTGCACTATTTTTTACGAGGAAAATTGATGCCATCTATGGAAAGATACTGGCTGCTAAGTTAAACGAGACAGCTGTCCTAAATCTCCCAGACAATAATGTATTCCCGAACCTAACCGTAGCTAGCCTTAAAAGCTTTCCCCCCATCTCACTAGAAGAGGTTACTACACTTACCACTCAGATCAAGAGCGGCAGCCCCCTGGATATCATTCCAGCTCGCATTATGCCTTTGCTGTCTGATGTCCTGGGCCCAGAAATCCAAAAGTTAATTAACCTATCTCTGAGCACCGGAGAGGTGCCGAGAGACTGGAAACGGGCCTTGGTGAGACCTCTGAGGAAGAACTCTGCCGTTCCCTGGACGGACTTAGCCAATCTACGGCCGATCTCCCTTCTCCCCTTTATGGGTAAGATTATGGAGAAACATGTCAACCAACACCTGTCTAGGTTCGTCGAGGAGACTAATGGGTTGGATCCCTCCCAGTCGGGTTTTAGGCCAGGGCACAGCACCGAGACCACCTTGCTGTCAGTCGCAGACGATCTACACAGGTTCCAGGATAAAGGTTACTCTGTCATCCTGGTCCTGTTGGATCTGTCTGCGGCATTTGATACTGTGTCACACGACATCATGACCGCCAGGCTTGTTAACATCGGCCTGGAAGATAAGGCTCTGGCTTGGTTGGGGAGTTTCCTGAGGGATCGCACCCAAACAGTCACCTTGGGTGCTTATCGGTCAGAGGAGTCGGGGATCTCAAAGGGGGTGCCACAGGGCTCTTGCCTGAGCCCTACTTTATTTAATATCTACGTGGCCCCCCTCGCTAACATCATGAGATCCCATGGGTTCATCCCTGCGTCATACGCAGATGATACCCAACTCCTCTTCCCTTTTAAGATCCTTACGGATGAGATCAGGAACTCCTTTTCCCAGGGGATGAAGGCAGTGGCCCACTGGATGGCATCTAACCTCCTGCAATGCAATGTTGCGAAAACGGAGGTGATGCTGTTCGGGGAAGCCAAGATCCTTTGGTCCCCAGACTGGTGGCCACAGGACCTTGGCCCAGTCCCGGAGCCTAAACAGGTGGTCAAGGATCTCGGGGTGCGCCTAGACCAGGACCTCTCCTTTAAAAACCATACTGCCCAAGTGGTAGGGTCCTGCTTCCACATAATTGGGATGTTGCGGAAGGTATTTCCCCTATTGCCGGATTCAACAAGGAAGACCCTGGTACAAGCCCTGATATTGAGTCGGTTGGACTACTGCAACGGGTTGCTCCTCTCTGCTAATGAGGGGGTTACCTCGAGATTGCAGGTCGTCCAAAACACAGCAGCTCGCCTTGTCCTTAATAAACCCCCCCGAACACCCTCTAAACCCCTTCTGACTGCGTTGCATTGGCTCTCTGTGAAACAAAGGGTGAAGTTTAAGGTGTGTTGTATTATGCACAAATGTCTTTCGAGAAAAGGCCCTCTATATCTGCTTAGCAAATTCTCACCCTATGTGCCTTCACGGTCCTTGAGATCAAGCGATCAGGCTTTGCTGCAGATACCTAGAGCGAAAAAGGTGAGACAAGGGGACAGAGCACTTTCCATTGCGGGCCCCATGTTGTGGAATACCCTTCCACTTTCCCTGAGACTCTGCAAAGAGCACCTAGCTTTTAGGAGACAGCTGAAAACGTTCTTATTCTAAATCATGGAGATACAGCGACAGGTTGTTTATTTGCTTCTAGGTTGCCAAAGGCGCGGAGATACTCCTTCGGGAGGTGATCCTAGCGCGTTACAAACTCGCAAATAAATAAATAAAATAAGGCAGATTACGATACTGAATGTAAACGCCTACTGAGTAATGTCACCAACTATGTCCCATTACGGACAGATCCAACTAATGATCTAAAGAATGAGATTTGTGAACTGATATCGACTGCAGAGAGGGATGGGTTGATTTCCAAAAAAGAGGCTGATTTCCTTACAACATCTGAGGGGAAGATACCATATTTCTATATACTACCTAAAACCCATAAGAAGGTGTTACCCCCTCCTGGACGTCCCATCGTCTCAGGGATAGGTTCCCTTCTGGAACCTTTATATAAATATTGCGACTTCTTCCTGAGGCCTATTATTCAATCTACGAGCACTTATTTGAAGGATATGAAGAGTCTCCTTTCCCTACTCAGAACGATCACAATGCCCGAAGACCCTTGCTTTCTTGTCACCATGGACATAGAAAGCTTGTACACCTGTATTCGGCAGGACGATACCATCAAGATGCTAAAAGATGCTTTAGACAGAGCACCATGGAACTTCGTGGTAACTCGTTCTTTTGTGGTAGACTGTGCCACTTTGGCTTTAAAACGCAAATATTTTGAATATGAGGGTAAGATCTACCTCCAGGCAACAGGTACCTCGATGGGGAGCAGATTTGCCCCTTCGGTGGCAGGTCTTTATGTGTTTAATTTCGAATGCAACCACATACTGAATCCGACGAATCCATACGCAGCCAATATCATCTTATGGCAGTGCTATATAGACGATGTGCTGATGATCTGGAAGGGCGAAGAGAGTTTACTAGTCAACTTCTTTGCCTGGGTTAACACATGTGACAGCCATCTTAAATTCACACATGAATATGCAGTGGACAAAATCACCTTCCTGGATGTTACCATCACCCGGAAGGGTGATCTACTGGAGACAAAAACTTTCTAAAAGCCAACTACGAAGAACAACTTACTCCATTTTTCGAGTTACCATCCGAGATCCCTAGGGGAGAATCTCCCGTATGGGCAGTATCTTCGCATACGACGAAATTGTAGTAATTTGTCCGATTACAAACAACAGGCAGGTGACCTGACTAGGAAGTTGACACAGAGAGGGTATCCCAGAGGTATAATTGATAAAAGCCAAAAAAGAGCCAGAAATCAACAACGTGACATACTTTTGGATGATCACCCCAAGACCAACAATGAAGAGATTCCCTCGACATGCGTGACCACTTATAACCCTTTATCAAACGCAGTTAGCAAATGCATTGCAAAGAACTGGAGAATACTCACCAGTCATAAAAACAAATGGGAAAAGCCTCTGTTTTCATACAAGAGAGCCACGAGCCTAAAAGATGTTTTGGTACACACACGTCCCAGGGATCTGATAACAGGAAAATGAGAAACCAATGTCTTGAATGCTTGGGGTCTTCCCTCAGTTACTGGGCATTTCCCATGTGGGAATTGTAACATCTGTCATCTTACAACTGCCACGAAAACACTGAATCTGACTGATGGCACTCAATGGGAACAGCGCAGTCACACAAACTGCAATACCTCCAATGTTGTCTATTTAATAACATGTCGATGTAACCTTCAGTATGTGGGCATGACCACGAGACGCATCAAGACAAGGATATGCGAACATCACAGTAATATCCGATGTCATAGAGCGACAGCCAAGCTTACTGTGCACTTCCTAGAGAAAAATCATACTCCCAATGATTTACGCTGGACAATTCTAGAACATCTAGAATCATGCTCTGAGGCAGTGCTATTTGAAAAAGAACAACGCTGGATTTATCGCTTGGCCACAAATAAGAATGGGCTGAATGACGAGATCCCATGGGGCACTGTTAGGCGTTGCTAACTGGCGGACACAGCATATGGGTTATGAAACTAATCGCTACTAACAGCCAAAACAATTAGTGCTTATATCTTTGGTTGGTATTCACTGATGCCATTTTTTATTCATCTTCTGTTCACCTTTAATGAAGGAGTAATTGTATTACTTGCCCATCAGAATTTCAGTTTTTTGAGGTTGGGAATTCTGTTTTTATAACTTGACTCTTCCCAGTCTTCTGATCGAAATACTCCAATTCCGATGTGTCCGATCATGCTACATTGAACATTCCTGAAGGTCTCTAAAATCATCCCCCTCAAAATCGAACGTTTTTAATATCATGAGGGGTGATGTTTATTCATGAATTCATTTGATGCGTTTAGTGGCCAGTCCTTTACAAACCGAATAATTATTTTACATTTCTTTATACTCTCATTGCGTTTGGGGTCTTTAACACCACCGACTACTTATATCAGAATTTTCCGACTGCAGCTTCGAACCCTGCAGTAGGAGCGATAATCTGTACACTTCCCTCTTAAGAGGAACAGCCCGTCCTCACCGACGTATGATCAAGTTGGGCACGTGATCGGGACGTTCAGGGAAGGACTAAAAGACGCCATCATGGCTGATACTTTTCACTTCCGGGCGGACAACGACCTCGATTGTAGGTACCAGGCGGGGAGTCGCGGTTACTCAAATAAGTGACGACTCATTCTCAGATCCAGAAAAGCGGTTAATCGGTAAGAACATTTACCATTTGAGGGGTAACACTATTTTCTTCTTCCTTCTCTAAGATCGGTACCGCGTGAAGATATCCCGCGTTGTCCCGACCCAAGGGGAGAGTATTGTTCTCTCGAAATGTGAGTCCCTTGTGTTATTCATAATGCCACTGAATCCTTCAGGGGGATTTTCCTGTGACTTTCCGATTTCTAGTGCACCAATAAGGAGTACATCTTGATACGAATCACTATTGCCACTTTGATTTTAAAATTAACACAGTTGGTAGTATAAATGGTGTGCCAAATAGGGAATTCCCACCACACCCTGCCCACGTTCATAAAGTGCTTTGAATGTAGCGACTTCAGTGACCCGAGGTTGATAAATTATTAATCAATGGTAGAGGTAACCATCTCTCTCTGTCTACTCTGATATAAATAGAGATGTGTTTTTCATCTGTAAACATGACAGAAAAAAGAGGTATAATGAACACCTGACAACGAGTATCCTGCAATATTACTGAATAATTTTTAACAAATGAAAACTTGTGTAATTTTGTGTTCTGTCTGTGTTTTGTTACCTTTCTACAGGTTTTTTTGCTCCTGTGAGTTGCAGTGAGCGTCCACGGGTACTAACCGTGAGTAACATATAACAGTTGAATTTTTCACACTAAGAGCATCACTGGAGGGTGCGCCTTAGTGCGTGCACACCACCGAGGACCATCTTTTATTTTCTTAGGTCCTGACGAATGCTGAGCGAAAATTGCAAACTGAACAGCAGAAACATGTTGACCACTTGTTTTATTTACAGGACACAGGTTTCCTAATATAGAACCTAGTCTGTCCGCCCACATTGTTTTTAACCTATTACAGGTTGGCCTTTATTAAATTTCGTATAGGTTCCAACTTGTATTTTTAATCTTGCACTCACAGTTAATCTCACATATTTAGTTTGTACACTGTTGCACACACCGCCATCCAGGTCCGCTGTAATTCAGGCATTGTAGCACGCTGGGGAGGCATTCGGCCACCCCAGTGGGGACCCAATGATGAAGCATGTCACCAACTAGTGGTGAGTGAGGGTCCTTCTTCAAAAGAGAAAGATCTGTTCTTTCCTGGTTCACTGATTTGGTAGGGCACAAAACCAAAAATATAATTAAAAATTCGCTTTTTTCTTTAATTTTTTATTGCTTTTTCTTCACTTAGTCACTCCTTAGTTGTTTATGATATATCGATAGGGGTATAGGAGTGTCTGCTCCAGCCCTTTCTCTCTTGTTGTTAATTTTGTCATTACAAGGTCTTCATGGTCAGGAGCAGGCAACTTAAAGAGGTGATCTTGGGACAGATGGGCAACTCAGGAAATGTCAATATCAATCAAAGTAGGGAGGAGGAATTAAATTGTCCATTCAAATCCCCAATTCAGTATTTATAATCAACAGAGAATGGACACTTGTAACCACGTTACAAATGGATTTTATGGATCACCCTCATAAACGCTATGTATACTATGCGGTTTATATCGTTTTTCCGCCGAACATATGCGTTATGGCATTATCATTGGGTGTTTCAAATTTGTGCAATATGCCAGCCTCGAGCCAGAGGCAATCTCTGGTGTAATTTTCGTAGTTAAAACCAAGGGGTATAATGGAAGATCGTGTTAATGGATCTCTTTACATCACTTCAGAAAAGGTCGACATGTTTCTGTCCCATCATGCCCAGCCGGGTCTAAGGGACATTCGTCAGGACAAACAAACAAAGTTAAAAATAATACACACAATTTGTGTGGTATAAAGTGGTTTTTCTTACCACTCTGTCTCCAAATAGGTATGTTCTACCTGTAATGAGAAGAAACAAAGCGCGGGGGTACAAATATTGCACTCATCAATGACACTCTACTGGAGGTATATAATCATAAAAATGCATTATTATTGCATTAATTACGGATTGATACTTATGAAGACAATAATGTTGTGCTAGGGTGGAGGTGACATTTAGAAGTGACTCAGTAATATTAATAGGCAGTACTCGTCCATTGAGGGGAGGGGGAGGGGTTTTCTATCCTCAATCTCTAGCTCATTCATTCTCAATTGCAGGAATCGTTTTTTTGTAAAGAGTAATCTGGTTAATTCACTAGGAAAACCCCGCGGTGACTACTAATGCTTAGCTGCGTCATATATGGTGTGTAAGATCGGGGTATCTTGAAGAAGGTATAATTACCTGAAATGGATGTGACCACGTTTCAACAGGGGCGCAGGACTCTCTGGTCCTAAGCTAAAAGAGAGATGTAAAATGCGAGTACTAACTTTACCGTACTAATCCTAGGGAGTCTCAGTCCATGGTTGAATAACAGTCGTCTCACCCGCACTTCGGAACTGCTCCGCGTCTGGTGCTGGCTCTGCCCTCGGACGCGGAGGTTAGTTTCCGACTTCCTTATATTCGGAGCGTGGATTGTGATCCTAGAAAAAGAAGGTTACAACCAACAATGCCTTACCCTCCTGTCAGATACTAAGTTTTACCACAGGATTTTGACTGACCCAACCCTACAAAATACGATAGCTGCTCTGTCCTGATCAGATGGTGGGGGTAGGTGATAGCGGCACTGACCGCACGCTAATCGGGTACCTGACCTATACGTGCAGGTCCCACTGGAGCAGTCTGCGGGGCACCTTAGGATCTCCCTTAGGGTCGCTTCGGCTTGGCAGTACCTGTTGGCTGCCCTTATATGACCTCATGGAATAAGGTTGTAAAGACACTTCATTTATTTATATTTTTACTGTGTAGTACCGTACATCTAGGTCCTGACGAAATGCCTTTGGGCAAGAAACATGTTGACCTGATTGGAGGGCTGTAGGTATCTTGCTCTGTACATCCTTAGCATTTATCTCCCCTCCCACCTTTTTAATCAAGGGCGTCAGCCACGTCAATAAAGTTTATTGTGGACTGACCCACCTTTTTTAGCTCACCACTTTCTCACAACTACACCTTCACTGGCCCCTTACACACATGCACCATATGGCTGGAACAAAAGATCTCCGGTAAAGAGCCCCTTTACGGGTGCCCGTCAGACATTGCAGCACAAGTCTGACGAGGAGCAGAACCCATGTGATGAAGCATGACATCTAGCTTGCTAGGTGTGTGAGGGTTTTAGTTCCAAAAAGGGAATTTCCCCTTTTCTTACGCTCTACACTCTCACCTCTCTTCTTCTTTTTTCACCTTCCCTGGGGAACTTTGTACCCTTCTTGTATTACGAAATACGATTGCCATGATGGTATATGAAGCTGAAAGCAATGCTTGGATCTCGAAAAAGGAAGCAGATTACCTAATAACAAAAGATCCTAAAATACCTTTCTTTTACTCTCTCCCAAAGACACACAAAAATAGATCCCCACCACCTGGACGCCCGATAGTTTCGGGAATAGGTTCAGTCCTAGAACCTTTATCACAATTCGCAGATCAATTTTTAAAACCATTAGTGCAATGTACACCCACGTACTTGAAGGATACACGGGATCTGCTAAACCAACTCTCTGGAATGAACTTTGATTCACAAACCATGACACTCGTAGGACTAGATGTCGAGTCACTTTATACGAGTCTGCCCCAGAAAGAAACTTTACAAATGTTGGAAGATACACTGTTCATGATGGACTGGAGTCATAAAGCCCCAAGACATTTTGTTTTAGAATGTTGCTGACTGGCCTTAACCAAAAATTATTTTGAGTATAACAGCACCTTATTTTTACAAAACCATGGAGCTTCCATGGGAAGTGCATTTGCTCCATCGGTGGCTGGTCTTTATGTCAGCAATTTCGAAAGTCAATTTGTACTGACCAACACTAATCCCTTTGTATCCAGTATACTTTATTGGAAACGATATATAGACGACGTTTTAATGATTTGGAAAGTTGACAAAGATCTAACTCTATTCATTGAATGGCTGAATGACAGAGACAAATGGCTCAAATTCACCTTCACCTCGAGCAATACAAGTATTGACTTCTTGGATCTAACAATCTTCATTGAAAATGGACAGATTGAAACAAAAAACATACCATAAGCCAATAGCAAAAAATAGTCTCTTATCATACAAGAGTTTCCACCCTAAACCTTTGCGGGATAATTTACCGTATAGCCAGTTCTTCAGGCTGAAAAGAAATTGCAGCAGGCCTATTGACGATAAAATACAATCACAAGAACTCAGTGAAAAATTGGAACTCAGAGACTATACACCAACAACAATAGCGAGATGCCGCAAAAGGGCAAAACATCAACCAAGAGAATGCCTTCTACAAACTAACGTGAAACAACCCACTCCTGATCTGATATCATGTGTCACAACCTACTGTCCAGCAACTTACGCAATGCAGAAGATGGTCAGAAAAAACTGGAGAATAGTAACAGGCAAATTCAATTGGCCACACCCGAGATTCGCAAACAAAAGAACACGTAATTTGAAAGACATCCTAGTACATACGTGATCTGTGAAATGCCAACAAACAACACAAACAAGGAACATAGAAATGACCCCAATCATTGGCCATTATCCGTGTAGGACCTGTCTAGTGTGTAAATTGACAACGGTGACAAAATCGTTGCAGTTAACTGATACACTGCACTGGACACAAAAACAGCACACCAACTGTAACTCCACCCATGTTATGTACATGATATGGTGTCCATGTGACAAAAAGTATATTGGCATGACATGCAGAAAAATAAAAACCAGGATTGCGGAACACAAGAGCAACATCAAGTTAAAGAAAAACACAACGAAATTGTGTTCACATTTGGGCAAGATGGCCGCCGAGACGCCGTAGGGGAAAGTCGCACCCTACCCTGCTCCTGATGTTGGCTTGACGGAGTGAATGAATGCTCACCTGCTGCTAACGTTTATCAAGTATTCGGCACGCAATATTCTACATTTAGCACTATATCCTCTAGTGTTCGTGGATGTGTCGTGATGTTTACAACTTTGATGGACTGGCCCATAACATTCAAAGATATCACGCATGTGAAGAAGCTAAATAAGGGAAGAACATTTTTGGAGTCTCTCGCAGCTTTAATTGCCAGGACATTTCGGGCAGGACGTTTTTATTATTCCAGAACGATGGCACCCAAAAATCACCGCACGAACAAACAAAGCAATGATTTAATCCCCTCCGAGGAGGAAGTGTCTGCAGATGGTCCTGGAGCCTCGGCTAGCAATTTGAGAGCCAAGTTAAGGTCCAAAGCACAGCTGAGGCGGGAGGCAGCGAAAGAAGCAAAAGAAGCTAAGGCACGGAAGTTAAGGGAAAGAGGTTTAACTAAACCGGGTAAAGCGGAAAGTGCTCAATTTGGTAAAGGTCTCAGTAAGGGAATTATTGACATGAAGTTGGCTGAAACGCAGGGAAAAGAGCCAGCCCTTCGACAAACCACAATAGTGGAATCTTTCCTACCTGCGGTGGGAGCAGTGACGGCTACACAGGCGGAGCAGCAGGCGCCTTTCATCCCCACGCTGGCGGCTCTATGTAGAGAGAGGCTGGGTCACGTACAGGTGCAGAGTGCTACAGCTGCCGCTGGGACCATCGAGGACGCGGTAGGCGCCGAGACTGCAGGCAGCCTCGCAGAGCCTCCTACAGGGGAAAAGGAGATTACAGAAGCAGAGGGAGCGGATTTCCTTTCAGCGGCTGCAGTAGGGGGCGGGGCCATGGATTTAAAGGGCCAGGAGACCGATGCAGTCACAGGCTTAACAGAGGAAGGAAACAATGTTACAGCTTTGTCCTCAGTCCTATCTCTAATTAGAGACTGTGATCCTGGCGCTGTGAACAATGTGGTGAGCAAGGTTGTAAACACCGCCCCCTCTGGAGATAATGGAGGAACGCAGGCCATGGAAATGCTGAATACATCAGGACAGCAGATGCAAGCACAAGTACAGGAAATACTGGAGCCATTGAAGGCAAACAGCCACACCCTAGAGGGCACAAGCACGGTTAATATAAAACATATGCAAAGTGTTCCGGAGCCGTTGTTGGCATCACCTGGTGAAGAGATTTTCTTCACTGGGAATGATGAAGCAGACGATGATGAAGACGAAGATGAGCTTGATGGAAGTGAAACAAGCAGTTCGGATCCTTCTATTGTGGACTCAGAATTGGGCACCTCAGATTCTGTGATAGGCTCAGGTTCAGAAGCGGATATATCCAGACCTGATAACGTCTCAAGCACTTCGGACAGCGACACTGAATCATTGGAGAGTGAGACAGTACAAAAAGTGGTAAGACCAAAGGCGAAAAAAGGTTTAAGAGAGGCACTTAAGAAGTTAAAAGATAATGATTCTGCATATAAGGGCAAAGCGAGAAATGAGAACTCAAGTCGCAGGAATCAATCTAAAGCGCCTCGTAGAAGACAAGTGAAACCGGTTGCAAAAAAATTAGTCTGGGATAGTACAGCAGAGTGCGGTATAAATCAGACAGGAGTATCTGTAAATATGGAAACGGGTGTTCAGGAGTTTACCTCTCAGGGAGCTGAGGGGGGCTCTGAAAGGGGCGCCTCAAATTTTGAAGTTCTATTGTTGACTTTAAAACAAATTCAAATTGAGGCGCGTGCTGAGAGTCAGAGATCAAGCAGGAGGGCCAGACATGCGAACAAAAAGATACAATCCTCTCTGCATAAGGTTAACAAAATGTATGAGGAAATGGTTGGGAGAGTATCTGAGTTAGAGGTCAGAACAAGTAAACTGGAAGATGACTTTGTTAAAATGAAAGATGCTGGTGACGATAAGGATAAGACAGCTGCCGACGTGCTATGGAAGCTTGAGGACTTCGAAAACAGACAAAGGCGGAATAATGTTAGATTAATTGGAATTCAAGAGGGGAAAGAGGGGGGGATGTACGAGCTTTTGTTATTGATCTGTTGAAAGGTGCATTTCCTGATTTGGCCTCTTGGGACTGGGAACATGAGATACAAAGAGCGCATCGATTCCCGCTGGTACGCAAGGAATCACAGGGCTAGCCTCGCGCAATACTGCTTTATGTTGGTAATTTCCTTTTGCGCGAAGAAATAATCAACAAGGCTAAACCACAGGCTAAACGTTCCTATAAGGAAATTGAGTTTTTTGCCCGTCCTGATTTCTGCCACGCCACCGTGGAAAGAAGGTGGCGGTTGAGGCAGCTCATCACCCCGTTTCAAAACATAGGCTATGAGGCTTTCCTCCTGTTTCCGGCATGTCTGAAAGTTGGCATAGAGGGTAATTTCAGAGTTTTTTATTCTGAAATCATGGCGCAAGAATATCTCACCTACTTGAGAGAGAATAGGGGCCATCAAAAATCTCCACGTAGTACTCTGGAGGTTCAAGACATACAAGCTGGCCCTGTCAGAAACATACCCCGTAAAAAGTAATAAACTATACAAGAAAACAAGGGAAAGAGAAAAAGAGGGAAAAAAAAAGGGGGAAAAAAAAAAAGGGGTGAGGATAGGTTAAACAGTTATGGAAAAGAAAAGCAGGGTAGCAGTAGTACTTAGATCTCTAACTATATTTTTATAAACTGTAATTGAAGGCCGACTGTATATTTGTGCTGCTAACTGCTATACTGCTTTATCTATCCCTTTTTTTTGCCATATATTTATTCTCTAGGTTTTTTTTGGGTATGCTTAATCTTCTAATGCTGTTCAAGTTGTTTGATATGCTTGTTTAAAGTGTAAAATCATTGTTTAACGGGTAGCAGTTGTTGATAAAGTCTCGAGATAGCATATATGGCTAGCTTTGTTTCTATGCTAGTGAGCATTCTGAATAATGTATATAGTTAAGGAAAATCAGGGAGGGGGGGCGAGACAACCCGGTGGCAAACGTCGGCCAGACATAGGTCTTATGAACCTATTTGCCCGTAGGGGGGGAGGGATTCTGAGGGTGGGTTTTCTGGGGGGGGGGAGGGAGAGCACAGGGACAGGGCGCAAAGGTATTAAAATCTGCAGGGGTTATGATGGACACACGATGGAGAAAGTAACTCAGCTGCAGAGTGTTAAGAAAGGGAGTATTGAAACCAATATCTACGCATTGTTTGTATTAGCTCCATTGAGGATGAATTTTGTTAAAATAATGACAAGTGAGCAGGCAGTTAATGGTTCCGGGAAAATCAGTAA
Organism: Lissotriton helveticus; assembly: GCF_964261635.1. Taxonomy (NCBI): domain Eukaryota; kingdom Metazoa; phylum Chordata; class Amphibia; order Caudata; family Salamandridae; genus Lissotriton; species Lissotriton helveticus. The sequence goes on along the minus strand of NC_136060.1, from coordinate 360,299,718 downwards.
TGACACTTAGGTTTGTCTCATGGAATGTGTGCGGCTTAAATGATGTCCAAAAGAGGTATAAGATAGGTGCTCGACTACGCCAGATGAATGTAGATTTTATTTTTTTGCAAGAGACGCACATAATGAGTACCCAGGAGTTCTGTCTGAATCAGCTGGGCTATCAGCTCATAGCCAGTTCTAAACAAGGTGCGAAAAATAGAGGAGTCGCCATTTTGTCAAGGAGTAAGAACTTGATAATAGGGAGAAAATTAGAGGACAAATGGGGAAGATGGGCCATGGTAGAGATAGAGATAGATGGGGTCTAGACAACGATGGTGTCAGTTTATGGATCTACGCAGGACGATCCGGAGGTATTACAGTTTCTAGATTCTGAGTTATCTGCTTGGCCCCCACAGGTTATTATAGGAGGAGATTTGAATATTAATGGTGCTGACGGGTTAGGAACTGGACAAAATAGGTGTTATAAAGGCCGTAAGAAAAGAGTCCATAAGGCACTTGTCGATCTCCTGTGTAATAATAACCTGAATGATGTCTGGGGCACAATTAGAACACAACAGAAAGGATATACTTACTATTCCGCACCACACCAAGTCTGTGTCTGGCTCGACTATTTTATGATTGCTAACAATTTAATGTCAAGGGTCAAGATTGATAGACTGCCAAGAATTTTAAGTGATCACAACCCATTAATTTTGGCACTGAAGTTAGAAGGAGGAACAAGATCTAATCGGGCATGGACTTTTGAAAGAAGACTTCTCTTAGAAGAGGATTATGTACTACATATGTCGAAATGGATTACTGAGTTCTTTGAACACAATAAAGGAACTACATCGGTGGGAGTCATATGGGATGCATTTAAGGCGGGTGTCCATGGAGAAACATGTAGTTATAGCATTCATAAACGCAAAATGGAAGGGGAAGTGCAAAGGGAGTTAGAGAGAGCCGTATCAGAAGCAGAAGAACAACTTAATAACTGTGTTATTAGAGGGGAGCTAGTTGAACAATATCTGATAGATTTAATAAAAGTTAAAAGTGAGGCTGAAGGTGAACTGGCAAAAAAAGTGGCAGCACACTATACAATCCGAAGGGAGAAGTGCTATGAATACAATGAAAAAGTTGGGCACGTACTGGCTATGCGTACTAGGCAGATAGCGGCTGCAGGGACGGTCAGGCAAATTAGAGATGAAAACGGTAATGTACAAACTGGCCCGGAAGAGATTAGGGAAGTATTTAGGAAATTCTACCAGACCCTCTATGATCACCAACATCCCTGTAGTAAAGAAGAGATTAGCGATTATTTGGAGAATATACCAACTGAGAGGGTCTCGGATGAAGAAGCAGATAGATTAGAAGCCCGGCTAGAGATGGAAGAGGTTAAGGAAGCAATGGGTAAACTTCCATCAGGTAAGGCTGCTGGTCCCGACCAGATACCCCTAGAATTCTATAAAACTTTCTGGGGAGTGTTAGCTCAAGAGTTAACCAGAGTGATTCAATCTGCACAGCTCGGACAGTCCATACCAAAGTCGTGGGGGGGTGCAGACATTGTTCTGATTCTCAAAAAGGGCAAGCCGCATGACGAGCCTGGGTCATATCGTCCCATCACATTAATGAATAACGATACCAAAATATATTCAAAAATGTTGGCAATGAGATTTGCAGAGGTGATAAGCTCATTAGTTTGTTATACTCAACATGGCTTCATTCCTGGTAGAGGAACGACCCACCATACTAGGAAAGTAATAACATTGTTAGATGCCACTGAAGTCACAGGAGACCCGATGGCAGTAATGCTGCTAGACACTGAGAAAGCGTTCGATCGGGTCTCCTGGGACTATTTGTGGTATGCTTTGTCAAGAGCTGGATTTAGGGGTGGGTTTATAACAGCATTACAAACTCTATATAAAGATCCGGCTGCGGCTTTAAGAGTTAATGGGGGCACTACAGGTCAATTTTTAATTAAAAGGGGTACACGGCAGGGGTGCCCATGTTCCCCATTATTGTTTGCCATGTATATGGATCCATTAATCCGTAAACTAGATCTTTGCCCAGAGATAACTCCGTTGCCAACATTGTTGGGACCGTGTAAGATATTGGCTTATGCTGATGACGTGGCGGTGATAACACCAAACCCCATAGAGGCAACTGTCTATATAGAGGAAGAGGCCCGCAGATTTGGACGGATATCGGGGTACGCCCTAAATGCCTCCAAGACCCAGATTATTAAAAACTCAGCGACTATGTGTGAGGATAACCGTGTGGTGCAGTCGGGGACCTATCTTGGAATAAAAATATCAGCTGATCTAAATAATCTGGTAGAAAATAATATTGCTCCAATAATAAGCAAAACAAAGAAGGATTTAGACCGGTACGAAAATTTACACTTATCATTAGTAGGTCGGGTCAATATTATTAAAATGATGATACTGCCAAAATTTTTGTATATATTTAAGGTCATCCCACTTTTATTTGAAAACAAGTGGTTTAAGATATGTGAACAAATGTTCAATCGCTTTATTTGGGCTAAAGGAAAAACACGCAGGGCACTGAGATATATGTCTCTACCGCGGGAGCGTGGGGGCTGGTCTGTACCAAATTTTAAAGTGTACTATTGGGCCGCTGCATTCCAAAACATGTTGGGATTGGTAGGGGGGGCTGATGTAGATGATTGGGACAATGTCGGCTCGCTTGCCATTTATGGTTTGGTTTTAGGTAAAAATGCGGAAAATATTTTTTTGAGATTTACTGAGGAAAGTTATTACAAAAGAACACGGTTTAAGGTTCTAATGGCTGCGTACAATGTCTGGAAGGGAATATCAAAAAAGATAGGAATTGGGAAATACAATTTTTACACTAGGTTCAAAAACAACCCTTCCCTCCCTAGTATGGTTTTTTCGGGAGCTGTATTCCAAGATTGGGAGAGGCGGGGGATAAGAAAGATTGGAGATATTCAGGGACCCCAAGGCATCTTACAATTTGTCGAGCTACAGGCTCGATATACCTTAGATACAAAACATTTTTTTAAATATCTCCAAATAAGGAGTTGTTTAATAAATAGGAAAGGAGGGCCTTTGGGGTTCGATAGAAATATACTGATGGATATTATAGAAGTAGGATCGGACTGCACCATAAAGAGATTCTACTCTGAGATGACCATATTAAAGAAGGATGATATGGAGAAATGGATTAATAGATGGTCTGAAGATTTGGATATAAATAGTGATATCTTCTCAGTGTCATTAGAGATGGGAAGAAAATTGTTGTGCTCATCATCATTACAGGCCCACACTATAAGACCCTATTTCACTTGTATCATACGCCTGGGAAAATTGCTCAATGGGGGGGTACCTCGGGAACCACCTGCTTTAGATGTGGCACTCCGGGGGCGGACCTAATACACATTTTCTCACTCTGTCCACATTTAAATAGTATAAAACGGGATATTGAGAAATTTTTGCAGAGTGCATTAGCAATTACAATAGAATTAAGCCCAGCTGTAATGTTACTAGGAGTCAACCCTGAGACACACATGAACAACGAAAATTTTCTATTGGTAGCACTGGCCATTCTTAGACTATTAGTGGCTTCGGCATGGCTGGATCCTAACCCTCCTACATATCATCAATGGTTGGGAAAGATATTATCTATTCAAAAGTTAGAATCAGCTATTTATGCGAGGAGGGGGAGAAATGGTAAGAAACTTGGTCTGCAAATATGGGAACCCCTTACTCGATGGAAATAAGGTCCTGATTATTCATTATTGATTTACTAGGGGGGGGGAGGAAATTGAGAACGTAGTGTATAGAAGTTTATGAATCTATTGTATATATGATTTGTTTTGGAAAAAGTATGTATGATCTGATACCACACTTGTTTATAATTTTGTATAATTCCCTAATGTATATATGATTCTGCGCTGTACTATAATGAATGTTATTGTGCCCTGTCCACATCTATGGGGGGGGGAAAAAGGGAAAAACCCTTCAATAAAAATATTTAAAAAAAAAAAAGAAATTGTGTTCACATTTCATTGAACTTGGCCATAGACCAGAAGACATAAGATGGACAGTTTTAGAAATGCTCCACGACAAAACATCGAACGCTGAAAAAATACTATTTGAAAAGGAGCAAAGATGGGTGAACCGATTAAGAACACACCAAGTTGGACTCAATGATAATATACCTTGGCATCAATTTGCAAAATGAGAAGAGTCCAAAATAGTCCTGGTCGTTTGAACACCAACACTAACTGTCATTAAGTTGTCTAATGATCCTTACAATCTATACCCGTAATTTGTGTTGTAATCCTATTAACTATGAACAAAGTAGAAGAAACGTAATAAGTTTGTCCTAAATGTTTACAACCCAAATTGTTATGAAAACAAAACGAGTATCATTTATCCATCCTTATTAGCTAATAATCATACCAAAATGGAGTTGTTAACTAAACATTACCCTCATTAACATATTTCATCTGAAATACATCACTAACATAAGTTGCTAACAAGAACTGAATAATCACTACGCTGATGTTACCTGATTTTCAAGTCCTCTTTCTAGCTCCAGTCATCGAAATACTGACAGATGACAAAGCTCGCAAAACTAATCCTTAGAAAAATGAGCTAATCTGAGCGATATAGAAATGCCCCTCTGTACCACAAACGTGATTAATATAACTGAATAGACGGGCGTTTGTAATTCACAAAAATGTATGCAAATATTTACATTTGCGATTCACTCGTTTATAATCACATCTTTATTAGATTTGAGTTAAACAACACAGTTAAACAACTTGCGGCTCTCTCCCATAGGAGAAAACAAGGTAATCGCAAATACACTACCAACCGCTCAAGTCCCCTTTCTACTTCTAAACATTTTTAACACGCTCCAAATATAAGGAAGTTGGAAACTAACCTCCGCGTCCAGGGGCAGAGCCAGCACCAGACGAGGAGCACTTCAAAGTGCGGGTGAGACGACCGTTAATCAGCCTTGGACTGAGACTCCCTAGGATTAGTACGGTAAATTTACAACTTTACATCTCTCTCTTTTAGCTTAGGACCAGAGAGTCCTGCGCCCCTGTTGAAACGTGGTCACATCCATTTCAGGTAATTATACCTTCTTCAAGATACCCCGATCTTACACACCATATATGACGCAGCTAAGCATTAGTAGTCACCGCGGGGTTTTCCTAGTGATTAACCAGATTACTCTTTACAAAAAAACGATTATTGAGAATGAATGAGTTAGAGATTGAGGATAGAAAACCCCCCCCCCCTCAATGGACGAGTACTGCCTATTAATATTACTGAGTCACTTCTAAATGTTACCTCCACCCTAGCACAACATTATTGTCTTCATAAGTATCAATCCGTAATTAATGCAATAATAATGCATTTTTATGAATATATTCCTCCAATAGAGTGTCATTGATGAGTGCAATATTTGTACCCCGCGCTTTATGTTTCTTCTCATTACAGGTAGAACATACCTATTTGGAGACAGAGTGGTAAGAAAAACAACTTTATACCACACAAATTTTGTGAATTATTTTTAACTTTGTATATTTGTCCTGACGAATGTTCCTTAGACTCGGCTGGGCATGATGGGACAGAAACATGTCGACCTTTTCTGAAGTGATATAAAGAGATCCATTAACACGATCTTCCATTATACCCCTTGGTTTTAACTACGAAAATTCACTCTTGACAATTAAAGTTTACAACAGGAGAAATTTTTGGTTTTATGTGAATACATCCTTCCACTTTTGGGGGGTACACTTATATCTCTGGACACAACCACGCTACACCAGAGATTGCCTCTGGCTAGAGGCTGGCATATTGCACAAATTTGGAACACCCAATGATAATGCCATAACGCATATGTGGGGCGGAAAAACGATATAAACCGCATAGTATACATAGCGTTTATGAGGGTGATCCATAAAATCCATTTGTAACGTGGTTACAAGTGTCCATTCTCTGTTGATTATAAACTCAGGAAATGTGTCTTGGGTGTACAGGCGTACCTTGATGGGTACTTGCTTCTGGTGCTTTGGGAGTCCAGAGTGGACTTTTTTTTTGCTGTTTGCCTTTGGGACTCCGGTATGCCACGGCTCCAGTAGGTCCTGGTGTCTCCAAACTTTGTGGGGAGACAGATCTGACCCTGTGGAACTGTTGTACCTATTCTCCCTTTGGTGCTGCTTCAAGGGTGTCAGGGAGAAGCATTATTATCATTATTATTTGGGTTTGTAAAGCGCTGGAATAGACTCCCGAAGGAGTATCTCTGCGCTTACGCGGGAATTAAGGAGGATTGAATAGAGATAGCCTAGCAATCACGGAACTGAAAAGTTTTTAGCATTTTCCTAAATGTCAGATTTTCTATGCAATGTCTGAGGCAGTCAGGTAGTTTGTTCCATAAGTGGGGGCCAAGATAGGATAGAGCCTTCCCTCCCATTCTGGCCTTCTTGATTATGGGTATTTCAAGAAGATTTTTGCTGCAGGAACGCAGAACACGCAGAGGGGTATAGGAAACAAATTTGTCGGCCAGATAGGATGGGCCTAGATCATGTAAGGCTTTATGTATGATGCAGCAGATTTTGAACCTAATCCATGTTGACAAACCAGACTTCCCAGGATCATTGCCTGTGTTGTGCAGGGGAGTGATACCTTCACTCCAAGAGATCTTCATGGCAATTTCATGTAGGCTGGAGGTGCTCTGGGATTCTTGGACTCCTTTCAGATTTCAGGATGACAGCAGCAGTGATTGTGAATTCCTGGGAGCAGCAGGCAGGGTGTGGTATCTTTTTTTTCTGCAGCAGGGCTTCAGTTTTGAGCAGTAGGTCTCTTTTGTCTATGTCTTCTCTGGCCTGCCGAATCTGATGTTTAAGTCTCGGAGTGCCACAGAAACTCTGAATTTATGGGAGTTACGAGGGGGGACCGGTAGTAGCCAATGGGCTATCTACCTTTAGGGTGTCCACATCCTAGAGTGACTACTTCTTGTGAAAAGAGGCACTACCCTAGCCCTGATAGGAGGTTCTCACCATCTCAACATGGTGGAATTTCAAGAGACGGTTCACATCGCCTGCCACACACATGGGGTGGTGTAGGCTAAGTGGGGACCCTCCTGCTAACCTAACTAATTTTCTAACCTTTCCTCATGCCTATAGTGGAGCAGGAAAGGGGGCTTGTCTTCCCCCACGAAACAAAGATATGTCCTGTAATTATTGCCGCTGTGGCTGATGATGATGATAAATAGCCTTGAACTCTTCCTTATCCAGGATTGCCCCAATGAATAATTGCTTTTAAGAGTGAATCAAGTGGGACTTCAGCTCATTTATGGTGCAGCTCAATGATTTGAAAATGTAAACCCTCATCCGGGTGAGGGTCAAGACTGACTGCCGCAGGCACACCTTTAGCAGCAAGTACGGGTATACAGCAACTCCCAGTCTCCAAAGATGGTCAGCACCCACCACCATCACTTTTGTGGACACCTGAGGGGGGCCGGTGAGGTTGAAAGAGCCCCATAAACCTAAATTGCTCCTGGCCCAAACTAAACCATAGATAGAACTTGTGCAACTGCAGGATCGGTGTAGAAAAATATGTGTCTGGCAAGACTATGGTCACCATTGATTTACCCAATTCCAGAGTCAATGTGAGCATTTTGAATCAGCCTTTCCCCAGGAAGGTGTTCAGGGGATGAAGCTCCAAGATCGGTCTGAGGCACCATTAGATTTTGGGACAAAGAAATAGTCCCCCAACAACCCCCAACTTTTTTCAAGTCCAGTACCCTCTCTATGGCATCTTTGGAGAGCAAGGGGCATACTTTCTGTTGTAGGATGGGCAGATGCAATTCAGAAATCTATTCTGGTGTGGAAAGAAGATATTGTGTAGGGAGAGAAAAGGTAGGGCATAAACCTTTGAATCATTAGGAAGTCCTATCTTTGGGGTGTGATGGATCTCCATCCATAGGAAGTAAGTGCTGGATCCTGCCTTCTACTGGTTGGACATGCAGTGCTCAGGGTAAACGAAAGCAGTTTGTTGGCGGTTGTATTAGAATATCAATAGTTGGAAAACTAGTGCCCCATATGCCTGTACACTGCATGCCAGATCTGGGTCCGGGGCTCTGAAAGGACTTGGCTGTGTCTTGCATCACTGGTTGGGAAGGTGCCAATATTACAGACCTCTGGGTTAGGCCCTAAATATCCTAAACAGGTCAAAGAGTTATTTGCCAGGGGTCAACAGCCCTAAGAACTGTGCTTTTGCCCTACTGTCTTTAGAGCAATCCAAAGCGGAGTTCACCTACTCAACAAAACAACAGGACCCATCAAAGGGCATGGTGATCAGCAAAGCGTGTACTTCACTGGAGTAACCAGTGACGTGGGTTTAACTAGGAGCGCATCTGTGAGGAAATCATTAAACAGAAGTAAAGTCTAAGATTTTGCTGGCACCAGCTGCACTATTTCTATAAAAACATTTGGTTTGCTACAAGGTGCATGAAACAGAAAATCGCCTTACCCAAACAAAGAGTGAACTAAATAAAATAGCTGATGAATATGAAAAGGCACCCCTCCGAGAAGCAGGAGAATGCCCTTGACTGGACCACGTCCTTCCTTTCTGGCAGAACCCAGAGCGTTCACCTCCCACCCTTCCAATCAGAAGCGACAGACATCATCTGCGGCGTCCCCCCAAGGCTCATCCTTCAGCCCGATGCTGTTCAACATCTACATGGCCCCCCTCGCACAAGTGGCCCGCCATCACGACCTCAACATCATCTCCTATGCCGACGACACCCAGCTCATCCTCTCCCTCACCAAGGACCCATACAGCACCAAAATCAACCTCCACGAGGGAATAAAGGCCGTCGCCAACCAGATGAGGAGCAACCGTCTGAAGCTGAACTCGGACAAGACTGAGGTACTCATCCTCGGACCCACCCCCTCAGCCTGGGACGACTCCTGGTGGGTGACCACACTGGGAACAGCACCAACACCCACCGACCATGCATGCAGACTAGGATTCATCCTCGACTCCTCCCTCTCCATGGCTAAGCAGGTCAACGCTGTCTCCTCCTTCTACTACAACCCCCTCCGCATGCTCCGCAGGATCTACAAGTGGATCCCGACCGAAACAGGAAGAACGGTGACACAGGCCCTCGTCAGCAGCAGACTGTTCTACGGCAACGCACTCTATGCAGGAATCCCAGTCAAACACCTACGACTACTACAACGCATCCAAAACGCCTCCGCCCGACTGATCGTCAACGTCCCCCGCCGCAGCCACATCACCCCCCACCTGAGAGACCTACACTGGCTCCCCATCGACAAGAGGATCCCCTTCAAGCTCCTCACCCACGCACACAAAGCACTCCACAACGCCAGACAAGCCTACCTTAGCAGCAGACTCAGCTTCTACATCCCCACTCGCCAGCTCCGCTTCACCAGCCTCGCCCTCGCCGCTGTCCCCTGCATCCAACGAATGATCTCCGGCAGCAGATCCTTCTCCTACCTCGCCGCCAAGACCTGGAACACCCTCCCTACCCACATACGGCAGACCCAAGACCTACTCGCCTTCTGAAGACTCCTCAAGACCTGGCTCTTCGGGCCGTAGCAGCAGCGCCTTGAGACCCTCAAGGGTAAGTAGCGCGCTCTACAAGTACTCTGATTGATTGAAAAGGCTGCTTATGAGGGGAAATTAAAAAAGCAGCAGATGGAGTCCGACCTCGTCATTGCTCTTGATGAAAAGAGAGTCATGGAAGAGAACGTCCTCATCCTGCAGGGTAAAATCTCGGTGCTTGAAGATCAACTTGAAAAGATGGTAGAATGTGATACACAGGAGAAAGGCAAAGTTAAGGGCGATATCCTTAAGACAACCATTGTGTAGTAATCTCCTTCTTATGTAATGAATCTCTCTGGCTCTGATGCTTTAGCTATGTGATGTCATTTAGAATGTTATGGAGGTTTGTACTTGAAGTGAGGGCAGTTAGAGAAGATGGGCTGAGCAGCCATAAGGCCGCTCCTGGTGGGGCTTATATTAAGAACTTACATTAAGACTTTATATTGGAACTTACTAAGCTATACAACGGTCACCCTAAATAATTCTAGGTGCCAGATCAACCTGTGTATGCAACTTTAAAGTGTATATCCAGTCTTGTTTTAAAACTGTGAGGCTGTCATCTGGAAAAAATGTTGAGGGATCCAGCAACATCAGTGATCTGTTTTCTGTGTGGAAAAGACTACTTTCATATAACTGAACTTTGTTCAGCTGTTTTGCAGCGAGTGAGGACAAACAGAACATATATTATTGAGGAACAGTTTCTCTTGTGTCATATTTCCGTTATGGTCTCTTGCAAAATATTTAAAACAGCAGAAACTGTGGGTGCGACCTGGACAGTGTCAATAAGATAACTTATTTTATCGCTTGGTGCGTGCAGATTACATAAATGAAAATCATCAATTTAATGGTGTCATCTGTATGAAGTGCTTCACTCTGAACCTGTCACCTGTTCACACTGAAGCTTCCTGCTTTCCAACAAGCATAAGAAGAGATTGTTTATATTTAAACAGTGAATTACAGTGTCTGACAGAGTGTGGAGCAAGTGCCAATCTTCTTAATGAAACTTCCTGCCATCCAACAAGCGACAAGCGCCATCTAGTGAGGCTTCCCGGGTACTTCATCTGTACTTGCCACCCATTGAAGCTTTTGTGAGGTAACATTTGTTACCCTTGTAAGTTTGATTTATGGACTCGGTCAGAGTAAGACTCCCATACTGCCATCTGCGCATTTTCAGTGTGTACGATTTAAACTACTAGAAGAAAGCTATCACTTTGTCTACGTTTTATTTTTCACCGGAGGCAATTTGGACTATTTTGGTCATTTGCGCAGTCTCCACTGTTTGATTTGGTGAGTCTTTATATTTTATTTAATGACCGTTGTTAATGCCTCTACTCTATGTGGCATTTGAATGTGCATCACAAGCATCGTTCAAATGAGTGTCTCGAGCACACCTCACACCTTACCTCCGCCTCCAGTTTCCTTGAAGTTCTCCGACGTAATCTAATCAGCTGCTGAAGGACGCTCTGATGTGCTGACACGCCTAGAGCCACCCGGACTAGCGTCGGAAAACGTGCCGCCATTTTGTGATTCTACTGCATTGCAGTAATGCTGTCTTCTGTGATTCTATGGCAGGACGGAGGCTCCGATTATGCTTTCTCAATTTCTTTACTGGAAATACAGCAGCCAATCAGTACACAGTAAAGACATAACAAACTACATTACCCATAAACCCAGGGTAAGCATAGAGTATGAGAATGTATAAATAGGGTCATAGAGGTGAACACTTCCTCTTTCTTTGCTGCTGCGCAGCCAGTTAAGTGCCTTTTTTCATTATCTTGATATTTCTGCATTGTGTTTCTAGATAATTGCACCGCTTACTTGCCTGTAACTTGTGCTTCGTTTCGCGCTGTTTGCGCTCTCTTTCTCGCCGCTCGGCGTGTTGCTTCGAGGTCGCTGACCTCGTTTCTTGTGTTGGTGCCAGGTCGCTACCTTCATTTGCCTTTTTTCCCCTTTGGAACTTGTGTTCACCTCCTGGATTACTCAACGCGCATTTCGCGTTGCTGGAGCTGGAGCTGGAGCTGGAGCTGGAGCTGGAGCTGGAGCTGGAGCTGGAGCTGGAGCTGGAGCTTCGCGCATGCGTGAGTGCTTTGTTTACACGCCCAGTGAAGGCGTGTGTTTCCCTCAGCTGCCTCAGACGGAGGGACCATCTGGTGTTTTCGACGCCTGCCCTTTGGTGCTGCCGATTGAGTTCCCCGACGCCCTCTTGCAACTTTTTTTGAGGGTTGTATAAATTATCATAGGCTCTGCCTAGAGTGACAGAAATTGCTGGTATTCAGTGCGAGTCCTCCCTCCACGTATTATTGTATTTTGGTCAGGTTTTCCTGCATTTCACGACCTGCACTAGGGGTATCACTCCCCCCAATTTGGCTTTGCCTACTATAAGTTCTGAAAAACGTATCCTTTACCTTCCTGTGGGCTATATTTGGTGGTCTTTATCGCCATGGCGAATTACTATGATGAAGAAGGTGAGGATTATTATGAGGAGGATGAGCCTTCTGCGTCCCTTGATGACTACATGGGCCAGGCATTGTTTCAGGCGATTGCGCCATTGAAAAAAACATCTTTCTGACTATGCAGCCCAACAGGGTTGGGTGCCTCCTGCCTCTAGTCGTACCAAAAAATCGCCAAAGAACCCTCACAAATCCAAATTTGCTAAATTTGCTAAGACCCTCTCTGCTCCTTCATCGAGGAAGCGTGCTGCGCCTGCCCGTTCGGACCCTCCGTCCGACACAGATGATGGGTCATCTTCTTCTTCAACGTCCTCTGAGTCTCCTAAGCCTCCACCTTCCAAGAAATCTCGGAAGGAACACTATGTTGATGCACCTTCTTCTCCTAAGGTGTTGACATTTAATCCTGCGGACATCATACATCCTAATTCCTCCGCTTGATTGCCATCCCCCGAGGTGGCTGACTATGTCCAATCACACATTCGTTCCCCTTTTGAAAAAGATGTGCGTGCTAGTTTACGCTCTGAATGCCCTCGCCCTGACCTTTCGGACAAGCTTGCTTCCACGCCTGATGTAGACCCTACCATGGTCACATATATGCGTAAGTACTCTAAAGATCCAACTAAGGGTTTGGATAGGTCGTGGCGTTCGTGCCAAGACAAACTTTTGGATTTGTTGGGCCCACTCACGAAAATCCTGGACTTGGGGTACAGGGCAAAGGAGTCTGGCGATCCTATTGACCCAGATGAATAGATTGGTTGGTCCCAACGGGCTGTCTGTTTTCTTGGAAATGCAAATTGTGCCTTATCTGCGGAGCGTCGTCGCTCCATCTTGATGAAGCTTGATCCTCGTCTCACTGATTTAGCGTCTTCGGAATCTGGCACCCAAGCTCAGGGTTTGCTCGTCGGAGCTCCTTTTCTTAAAGAGCTTACTAAGTTTGTTTCAACCTTTAGTGGACTTGATAAGGCTCAAGCGAATCTGAGACGGGCCTTCCGCCCGGTTTTAGGCAGGGCCGGACGAAGGGGACGTTCGTCCGGCCGTGGGTCAGACCAGCCCGCTCAACGGGGGAACAAGTCCCACAGAGGAGGTCAGGGTAACTCCTCCAACAAATCTTCATTCTACCCTTCAAGAAAAGGCAGAGGCCAGTATGGCAAGGGCGGTTACAACGGTAACCAAGGAGGACGGCCGGATTCTTCCGCCTCAGGTGAGCCTCATTCTCGCTTCCAATGTGATTTTGGGGGGAAGGATTCAGTTTTTTCTGCACAATTGGCGTTTGATCTCAAACGATGCCTGGGTGCTGGAGACGGTGCAAGGGTACAAGATAGAACTTTACTCTCGCCCTCTCCAGCATTTTCTGCCACGCCCTCTTGCTTTTTCCCCGACCAGATCAGGAGGTTATCTCCGCAGAAATATCTTCCCTGTTGACCAAAGGGGCCATCGTTCCGACGTTTCCTCATCCCCAGGGATTTGTAAGCAACGCTTTTCTCGTGGAGAAAAAAGGGGGAGGGTCTTGTTTAGTTCTCAACTTAAAAGACTTCAACGGTGGCGTTGTCTATCGTCATTTCAAGATGGAGGGCATCCATCTTCTCAGAGACCTTCTTCGAGAGGGAGATTGGATGGTTCGACTGGATTTGAGGGATGCTTATCTCTCGGTTCCACTTTATGCTCCTCATCGTCGCTACCTTCAATTCCAATGGTTGGACAGTTGGTACGAGTACAAAGTACTCCCTTTCGGCCTTACTTCCGCTCCGTGGTGCTTCACGAAGCTCCTTCGTCCTGTGATGGAATCTTTGAGATCCCGCAGAGTTCAGTTAATCGTCTACCTAGACGACATTCTCCTCTTGGCTCAGTGTCCCGTTCTTCTTCACTCACATTTGCAATGGGCCGTGGATCTTCTACAATCCTTGGGTTTTCTAGTGAATCCCTTAAAGTCAAACTTTTCTCCATCTCACACTATGGATTTTCTGGGCTTTCAAATCGATTCACTCTCATGTCAGTTGCTTCTGCCAAGTCAGAAGATCAGATACATCAAGAGGGACTTGAGGTTACTTCTCGCTCAGGAGACTGTCTCTTTGCGCTCAGTGGCTCGGATTGTGGGTCTTCTTTCCTCCTCCATCCAAGCGATATTTCCAGGTCCATTACATTATCGTGCGCTTCAGCGCCTAAAAATCCGTCATCTTCAGAAGGGTCTTCGGTACTCGGATCATGTCCCTCTTTCAGAGGAAGCCTGGACAGAGATGAGGTGGTGGCTGGACCACATGGAATCCTGGAACGGTCGTGCACTCTTCGGGAGGACTCCCGATGTGGTAATAGAGTCAGATGCCAGCCTCTGGGGTTGGGGAGCCCGTTGCGGTTCAGTGTCAACAGGGGGTCGTTGGTCTCCGGAGGAATTGTCTCTCCACATCAATTGCCTGGAGCTTCTGGCGGGTTCCTTCGCGATTTGATGTCTCTCTCCTCTCCAAACGAATTGTTGCATTCTTCTCAGAATGGACAATGTCTCAGCAGTTCGTTATGTGAACAAACTGGGGGGTACCAGATCCAGGCTACTCTCGGAAATTGCGAAGGATTTCTGGCACCTTTGCTTGGACCGCAAGATCACGATTATTGCCGAATACCTGCCGGGCCCCCGCAATCTGATTGCGGACTGGAACTCTCGCCATCTGCGAGATTTCAGCGATTGGAGGCTTCATCCTCGAGTGTTTCGCAAGTTGTCCCGAATTTGGGGGACTTGTCACCTGGACCTCTTTGCCTCTCGACTCAACTCCCAGGTTCCCCATTTCTACAGTTGGAGGCCAGATCCGGAAGCTCTAGCCACGGATGCATTTCTCCAGGTCTGGCCTCCTCTGCTTTGCTATGCATTCCCACCATTTCTTATGATTTCCCGAGTTTTAGCCCGGGCCCGTCTTTTCTCGTCAGAACTCATTCTGATAACCCCTCTTTGGAGGGCTCAAGCGTGGTTTCCAGTTCTTCTGGAGATGAGTTGCTCGTCACCGCTCCTCCTTCCTCAGGTTTGGAACCTGTTGCTGGATCCTCTTCGGGAACCACACCCTCTAGTAATGTCGGGCCAACTCCTGCTAGTAGCGTGGAGAATTTCGGGGGACGCTGGAAAATCCAGGGCTTATCGGGAGACGCTACCAGATTCATCAATGAGGCTTGGGCCCCAAACACACATAAGCGCTATAAATCAAGTTGGAAGCGTTGGTGTGATTGGTGCTCACAGCGGTCGGTGGATCCCGTTTCAGCGGATATCTCTTTAATCATTAACTTTTTGGCTTCCATGGCATCCTCTGGGCTAGCTTACAGAACGGTTAATAACTTTCGTTCTGCGATTTCTGCAGGTCATTTTCCTGTAGCTGGTAAACCAGCGGGAGAACATCCCTTGATATCGAAATTGTTGCGGGGAATCCGGATGGTAAAACCTCCTTGCCCCAAATATGTTGCCCTTTGGGATGTCTCTATTGTTTTACGTTTTCTATCTGATTGGCCTTCCAATACTCTTTTATCCCGCAAACAACTCTCAGCTAAGCTTACTATGCTCCTGTGTTTGGTCTCTTGTAAAAGAGTGTCTGATGTGCGAGCTTTGGATCTCGCGGGACGCACCTACTCTCCTGAGGGTGTCTCTTTTGTCATTTCAAAGCGGACAAAATGTAATACTAATGCAGTTACTTATCCTTGCTTTCCCCACAACCCTCAGTTGTGTGTAGTCCAATGCCTAAAGGATTATGAGGTAAGCACTGCACCTTTTCGTTCTGATTCACAAGGTCAATTGCTCATCGCTTTACAGAAGCCTTTCAAGCCTGTTTCTCCAGCTACGTTGGCATGTTGGTTACGTTGGCTCATGCAGGAAGCGGGCATTGATATCTCCATCTTTGGGGCCCATTCTGCGAGAGGAGCTATGGCTTCCAAGGCTTTTTCCATGGGTACTAGTCTTCATGATATCATGAGAGCTGCGGATTGGTCATCTGAGTCTGTTTTCAAAACCTTTTATTTTAAACCAATTGTAGATGTTGCATCTGTTGTGGTGGCGAAGCTTTAAACAAGCATAATCGAAGCCTCCGTCCTGCCATAGAATTAAAAATTTGCTAACATTCGTGCCAAGATTTTTCAATTCTATTAAGGACAGGAGGCGAGGATTATCCCACCCTTATTTCATTATTGTCTTTATATTATGCTTACTGCATTTATGCTGTACCATTTTGGTTCCTGTCTATGAAATGTTCCCTCCCCGTCCTGATTACTGTGTTCAACTCTTTTGGGGAACAGTTTTACGGCTTCTGTCTTTCTTCAGGCTCCAACCTTAAATGAAGTGTGCCGTGACTTTCTTCTCCTGATTGGTCTGTTGTTGTTCCTGTGGCTCTGGGAGGTTCCTTCCCCACTTCAGCCGGATTATGACCTCTCCGGGGGACTCCTTTGATGGATTGTTTAAGTTTTACGTTGGATTCTTACTAATTGACTATGGACAAAGAAAGATGAAGTGTTCACCTCTATGACCCTATTTATACATTCTCATACTCTATGGTTACCCTGGGTTTATGGGTAATGTAGTTTGTTATTTCTTTACTGTGTACTGATTGGCTGCTGTATTTCCAGTAAAGAAATTGAGAAAGCATAATCCTCGCCTCCTGTCCTTAATAGAATTGAAAATTCTTGGCACGAATGTTAGCAAATTTTTAATTCTTCCGTCAGTTTGGCAGTGGCGCAATAAAGTTGTATTCAATGGTGCTTCCACGCAACACCTATTCATCAGTTATGCTGGTTTCTTGTCAATCTCTGTAGCTCTTCAAAAGAAGTTTGTGGACTTGGGAAATGGTACGATCTACCCATCATTCAGACTTTGGACACTGCATTGGTATAGTTTCAGAGTGAAATTAAGCAGTTCAGCTTAAACAACACTTAAACTTATCTATAATAACTGAATT
The DNA here is from genome assembly GCF_964261635.1 of Lissotriton helveticus. Taxonomy (NCBI): domain Eukaryota; kingdom Metazoa; phylum Chordata; class Amphibia; order Caudata; family Salamandridae; genus Lissotriton; species Lissotriton helveticus. The sequence continues at coordinate 360,282,744 of NC_136060.1, read as the reverse complement.
GGACAACTTGCAGTCAAGTGGGAGAGAGCATCATGATGAATGACTTGTTTTAATTATTTTATTGGTTGCTTCGTTTGAATATCTACGTCATGCATTTGTAAGCCAATAATATTGTATGGGTTTAGCAATTAGCGCGTAATAGGAAGTGCACTACAATCCCTATTGCACGTCATGCAATATGTTATATACACTGTGTTTTACACTATTCTATATTTTTCCTCATGCTGTAATTGGGTGTTTTGCTTATGTGGTATGTTTTAGATTTGGCCGATCTAGACATTTTAGGGGTACTAAGTTTTTTTGTAGGGAGTTGGGTATAGGAGCTGATCTCCATACAATTATTCATTTCTTCAGTGTAGGTGTGCGCATACCTTTTCACTGTTCCTACCCTACACGTTTTCTTTTTTCTGTTGTGCCCAACAGTAATGTTACTCTTGCATCACCCTTTACGCTTGTTTATTTAGCAGAGCTTTATGTCTTTGAGCGATGGGTTATGTCAATTCAAACTCAGGTCTGAGAGTTCACATCTTTCTCGGCAGCATATTATATTTTGACGATTTTATGACTGTAGAAAAGTAAAGGTACTGCGAGTGTGTAGTTTATAGGGAGGTGGATTCCCCCTTGGGTTATTGTGTGTGGTTTATTGGGAGGTGGATTCCCCCTTTGGGTTACGTGTGTGGTGGTATATAGGGAGGTGGATTCCCCCTTGGGTTGCCATCTATGGTGGTATATATGGAGGTGAATTCCCCCTTGGGTTGTGTGTGGTTTATTGGGAGGTGGATTCCCCCTTGGGTTACGTGTGTGGTGGTATATAGGTAGGTGGATTCTCCCTTGGGTTACCGTGTGTGGTGGTAGATAGGGAGATGGATTCCCCTTTGGGTTATTGTGTGTGGTATATAGGGAGGTGGATTCCCCCTTGGGTTATTGTGTGTGGTTTATTGGGAGGTGGATTCCCTTGGGTTATTGTGTGTGGTATATAGAGAAGTGTTTTAATTTTTTTAGGAGGTTTATCGTGAGGTTACTGTGCTTTAAAGCGTGTGTGGTCCTGTATTAGTATGCAGATGGACCATTTTTGGACCTGGTGCAGCCGCCACTGACAAGAAAACTATATATTCAATTGAGGCACCGCTCCTTACCGGTTGGGGCATTCACATCCAGATGGACAAAAACGATGAAGGCTAATTGCCCTGCCTGTAATCACGTCAGGGAAGACATTACACATATCTTCTTTTTTTGCCCTGCATACAGCAAAATTCGGAAGTGTTGGATTACCCCATTATGCAAAAACCTGGGTTTTATACATTGTGTACACGCCTGTAGAGTCCTAACCTATGACACTGCCCCTCCCATTGTTTTTGCCGTTTCCCCGTTTTTATTCGGCATGTGGCGAAGAAGAACTGTATTTATCCACAAGGAATAATGGACTACTGTTTTTATGTTTTTCTATTCCTTTGATAACCAATGTTTACTTACTTTTTAATTCTGAAGTATTTATGTTTTATCTTCTTGCCTGTACATATTTTATTGCACTTTTATGGTCATCGACCGAAATAATGTTATCAAAGTGAAAGTATGCAGATGGAACATTATAATATGTGTATTAAAGGGTGTTCTTGTTATTAGACAGTATATTATAGTGTGGACAGTATATTATTTGTGTGTGCAGTAGAGGGTGTATGGTATTCCATGGTCCTGCCATTTGTTTAAGTTTCAAACTTTTATATTACTACTTTATTACTTACTGTACTATTATATTTAATATGCCATTATTGTAATTATTATTATATAGAGAAAGCTGTTTTATTGTTTATTACTTACATTATTATTACTATTGTATTGTATTTATTATTAGTACATAGGAAAGGATATTTTATTACTTACATTTCTCATCATTGCTTTACTTTTACAATATTATTATTATTACATAAGAAGAGTTGGTTTATATTATTATGGTGTTCTTTTATGTGTACTTCTGGAATGTTTATCTTCTCTTCCCATGTTATACTATTTCGTTTTGTTAAATATTATAAAGGGGAAGATGTGTAGTAATCTCCTTCTTATGTAATAAATCTCCCTGGCTCTGATGCTCTAGCTATGTGATGTCTTTAGAATGTTATGGAGGTTTGTACTTGAAGTGAGGGCAGTTAGAGAGCCAGGAGGTTGCTCCTGGTGGTGCTTATATTAAGAACTTACATTAAGACTTATATTGGAACTTACTACAACTACAAGAACTGTCTACTGGACTTCTTTATTTTACATATTGCTTCATTCAAAATTACAGATGAGGAGATGAAGACTGGTGACCCCAATGAGACATTGTGCCAAGGCACTATGCTTCCTAGTCACGATTTGGCCATCTCATCACGCCATATGACCTTGGAGCCAGGCATCAGCAACATTAACACTCTGAACAAGCGAAGACTGGAAAATACTCATAAAGGTCAAGAACCCTCTGAGGTATGATTATACGCTGAAATGCTTCAGCTAAACCGGCTTTAAAAACACTTTACTGGCTCCCGATGCAAGAGCAAATTCACTTTAAAGCTCTTTGCATCGCACACAAAAATTTGCAGGGCTCAGGCCCCCCTATTTTTAACAATCTTATTAAACCCTACAAAGCAACCAGGAACCTTCGTTCTAATGATTTTTTCCTAGCCGAGGTCCCCAGAATAAGGAAGTCCCGCAAAGGAGGGCACCTTTTCTCCTAAAACGTAACCAGGCTTTGGAACTCCTTGCCTTCCCCCATTCGTCAGAAAAGCAACCACCTCTTGTTCCGTAGACAACTGAAGACATGGCTTTTCCCATAAATTTCCATCTGCTCCTTACCGCACGTCCGCAGCGCTGGGATGCTTTCGGGTAGCCATATGCTACATAAGAGCATTTCTATTCTATTTCATGTATTATCAGTGAGGGAGTCTGTGTCTCTAGCACCTCGGCTGCCCTCTGAAACACCCTGCTAATGAAGCGCTTTTTTCTATTGGTGGTCCATGAGGCGAGCCAAGCTCTATGGCAGGAGAGGTATCAAGCCTACTGGTTTTCTGTAAATGAAGGTGTAAGTCATAAGTGTAATAGGGAGTACAAGCCACACCAAAAATCATCCTGGGTTGCACCCCGCACCAGCACAGGATCAGGGTCAGCACCAAAAAAGCAATAGAGTCTCTTCTGACTTCTGTGAATGAGTAGAGGCACAGAATTAGAGTCACGCTGCATAACAACTAGTTGCACTTTTGGTATTTTATTGAGGGACATCACTTAGGCTTGGGTTGACATAGTTCAGGGCCCAACATGGGCATCAGATCATTCTCCAGTTCTAGTGGTGTTTGGTGAGTGGAACTCATGTGGATTGTGGGGCTGGAATGGTAGTCTCTACCGTAGTCAGTAAGGGCATTGTAATGGGTCCAAGTGGACAGACAGCACCAGGAAGGGGGCCTCCAATGATAACCATAATGGAGGCCTAGTGGTTCCATGGGCCTAAGGGCATGCTAGAGGGAGCCAGATACACAGTAAATATTTGCAACATGCCTTCTTAGAAGGCCTTGTTCTGCACCCGGATCAACAATGGCCTTGGAAATGTGGATGTGTCGAGATCAGTTGGGAAATAGGTTCTGAGAATGACATATTGATGGCCTCATGCTTTCTCCTTGTAGTCAGAGGAGGGGGAAGGAATGGAGTCCTTTTCACTTTAAGCTTGTGTTTGATCTCTGAATTACATTTACTGGACGACATTGAGCAGAAAATGGAACAGTCATAAGAAAGCCTGCATGACCAGGACACAGTTTCAATCAGCAATAGTTACTGTGGAGAACAAACAACGCTATCTAGAATTGGCTTGAAAGCCATCAGCCATTCCTGGAGCTCATTGCAGGACTGTTCTCATTGGCTCTGATGCTTCGGGCCAATGAGAACAGCTTTAGTGTACCCATCCATGGAATACTTCAGGACGTACAAAGCATGTTCAAGCCTTTTGTTTTCGGCTTTTCCACAGACCCTGGACTCAACTCCTGTGTGTAGGCCTGGCATTGGCCTAGTTGTGTGCCACTACTGCCAGAGGAAGACCCAGACCAGAATCATCAGTCAGCCAGTCCCCAGCAAACATCTTCTCAGTCGATAATCAGTAAGTTTGGTTGCTGCTTTCTTTGTCACATGGTGTGCGTTTATTTCCACTTTAATTAACTTTATTGAAGATGGTTTTCTGTTTTGGCAGTGTCATCTCTCTCACCTCATTCATTCTCATTAATCTCCCATGGTTACTCCGTGGCCTAGGCCGTGTGTGTCCCCCAAACTATGCCCAACCCTTCGTCTCCTGTTAAATACTAGAGAGGTGGCCCCACTTGTCAAAGGGAACAGGGCACTACTAAACAGTAGAGAAAAGAGGTATCCCTTTGGTAGTACACTTATATAGGACTCATACATTCACTCACTATCCTCTTACCAGCAATAATTGCTAAAATGCAAAAACACTGATAGTATCCCTTAATATACATCACCACCAGACTAGAGGTATAGCGCTTCAAGTTTATTCATTTCATATCACAAAACCTTATTTTCACTCGATGTTGCTTTTGTTTCTTTTTAAATCATGACATTGAAGTACTGCAAAAGTGAGAATATTATATATCTTCTACTTTGCCTCTTTTTTCGGCTACATAGGAGAAACTGGCCGGGAATTTAAGCAGAGATTCTATAAACAAAGGGCAGCAATTAACACCAGAAAAGAAAATGCTCAATTGGTGAACCACTGGATGGAAAAGAAACATCAACCCTCCGACATTAGATGGATCATTTTAGAAAAAGGTTAAAGTTCAGAAAAGATGTGGCAAAAAAAATATTGGAAGAAAGAAGAGAGAACAATGGTAAATAGTTAAACTCGATACAATCAAAAGAGGCTTGAATAGGAGAGAAGACTGGGAGAAAATCGTAGGATGAAAGTGGTAATGTTACCCATCGGTACTGGGGTGCCGATAACGGAACCAGTACCAATGGGTCTTTCTATTCATTTGACTATTATATTTTTAACTGAGGCTGGCGACCCGTGATTATAGACATACGGATATTCTGTATAAATATAGTGAGCTAGGTGGGGGTATTGCCATAATATCTAGTATTGTTACACCATTCCTAGTGCAAAATTGACTCATTTACTTCCCTCTATTGCTGGGGCCAGTGAACCAAGCCATTAACTTTGTTTTATGCAACTCATTCCAGCATAATACCAGGCTCGGAGTGGTGACTAAGTATAGTGACCGAATTATTAAAGTCCTCTATCTATACAATTTAGAGGGACAAAACAAAAAAGAAAAAAAATATATATATATGTATATATACACAGTCCCTGTAATATAGGCCCTATGTACTTTCCTTTTTAGCAAATAATAGATAAGAACTATAGCAAGTTTAAAACTCCATGGGGTCAGAACATGCGAAGATGGCCACTATAGTAATTCTTTGGAAAAGTATCATGAAGCGGGTAGGGTCCCAAGAGGCCTTCAAATCATGCTAGCCCCTAGCTTTGGGAGCCCAAATCCGCTCCTTCTCAAGGAATGGGCGGAAAGCAATTTAGAGGCTTCGATGCGGCATGTCTGCTTACTCATAAAATATGCTAAAATAGATCGAGATACAAACATGAAGGAGACTGCTCGTATCCATAGCGACCTGGAGAAAGTGACAAAGTGACAAATCCCAGCAATAAAGATTACATTGAAAAAAGCATCAAAGAAATGAAAGAACGACTAACAAAACAGGAGGATGTAATCAAAAATAGAAAAGCATGCAAATTTGCGACCACTAAAAATGACTATGGACAAGTTTTCCCTTTTGCTTCCAAATCCAATTCCCTAATAAAACAAAAAACTCCCAATAGGGCACTAAGAAAACCACCAGTGGCTCTTAATGACAACAATGACATGCATGCCTCCACATTGGATATCAGCACAGTTCCCAGTGATACGGAATCTGAACAAGGTGGAGAATATGCCCTCAATTCAAGACCACAAATGGGACAGCTAACTCTCGCTGAGGAGATGGATTTTATCAGGGAAAAGCGCACACAGACTTTACAACAGCGGAGCACAAATTTGGCACAAAACAAAAAAGAAACATCCGAATGCGCGAAAGGCGTAAATGCGTCCGGCTCCAAAGGAAGGAGGCAGCAGAAGAAGCATTGGCCACAACGTTAACTACAGTGGACACAATCATAGTTAATATGACTAATATCGAATTAAATGAGACAGGAAAACAACTACTTGCTTTAGGCTTAAGTTATTGACCACGAAGTAATTTCAATTACTGTGAAACCCGTGTAGATGTATATAAATTCATCTGAAAGCTCAAACTCACAATAGGTTTTCACCATCAAAAAACAGCCTACAAAAGAGAAAATACCCTGTATTCCAGTGCTCAACACTGGGCTTACAGCTGGTGAAATTCCATTGTTGAGAACTTTACACGTATTACGTGAAAAACCAAATGATAATAATCTAGTGACAGCATTCAAAATATAGCAGACCAAGAAGGAGTGAATATTTCATCACCTGGGCATAGCCCCTTCAAGGCTCCATCAACATTTGTGCCTTCTATGCCCTGCGATGCGGTAGATATATATTTCACGACAGAGTGACTTAAGAATTAAAAAAACTACCAAAGTTCTAAAAAGTTCATCAAAGTCCCCAACCACAGAACAACACAATATTTCCAAATTATGGACAAAGTTAAAAACAATTGCTCGGTGGTCATAAGCAAATAAGATAAAGGCGGAATTATTGTTTTGTGGAGAAGAGGAATATAAGGCAGAGGCTTATCAGCACCTCAACAACAAAGAATGTTTAAAAAAAAATCAGCGCCTTGGAGACCAAAAAAATCAGCAATAATTATAAGGATGAACTGAATGCCTGGAAAAGAGAGGGCTTATTATCGAAAGATGAATTTAACTTTTTAAACAACGAGTTCCCCATCATGCCAACTATCTACTTCATTCCCAAGGTCAATAAAGGAGACAGGCCTATACCAGGAAGACCCATCATTTCTACCAAGAACAGTATTTTTGAGTGCACTTCTAGATATGTCGATTATTACTTATAAGAACATGTGATCAATCTTTCTACCTACATAATCAACACCAATGACTTTCTTTTTAAATTGAGCACACAAACTTGGTCTAATGATTTCTTATTTCTCACCTTAGACATCACTGCCTTATACACCAGCATTAGGCACGAAGATGGTCTGAATGCAGTTTATTTTTATCTGAAAAAAAGACCGATCTCCATGTATAATCATAACAGTATGCTGCTCAAGATGATTCGATGGTGCCTGTGTAACAATGTATTTACGTTTGATGGTAATATCTTTCAACAAATGCATGGGGTGGCTATGGGGGCATGCTTCTCTCCTAGCTACGCCTGTTTACTCGTAGGCTGGTGAGAGGAGAATGTCCCCAAGGTGAAACAGCAATGCGTGGGCCAATCATGTTGTTCAATGGTGGCGCTACATAGACCATGGTTTTATGATTTGGCAAGGAACTAAGGAGCAGGCGGAATTGTTTTTAGAGAAAATCAACAGTAACAATATGAATTTAAACTTTACAGCGCACATAGATAAAATTACTACCAGCTTTTTGGACATCACTGTATACATCAGCCAGGGCAAGATTGAAACCTGTCTCTATAGGAAACCCACTGCAGGAAACACACTGTTACATGCAACCAGTTTGCACCCACAACATACCATCACTAGCATACCTTACAGTGAATTTCTACTCATTTTCAGCACTAGTGAAGCAATGTAAAGGTTCATTGAAAGAGGCTATAATCCTTCAAAATTGGATATAGCTATTGGGAAGGCTAACAACAAAACAGGCAGTTAATGTTGAGTGGCAATTACAGAAAATCCACTTGATGGCCCTTTGGAGAATATCGTTTCTGACCAAGTTACATCCAATAACACAGAAACTGTACAGTGTAGGCTCATTACCACTTTCAGCAAGCAGGCTAATGCCATAAAATCCATTATTAACACACAATGGCCTATTGTTCTAGCTGACACTGTTTTGAAGCAAATATTGCCCAAAAGACCTAACCTAACTTTCTCCAAATCATATTCCATGCACAATGACTTAGTGAAAACTAGTCCAGAATGTGATAACAAAATAAGCTGGCTATCACCCAAGAGAGGTTTTTACAAGTGTAGCACTTGCAGTGCATGTCAATTCGGAATAAATACCACCACATACTGCACAGCTTTCTCTGGCACACCAATAAAACTTAAGGGACATTACACATGTGCATCCGATTATGCCGTGTATGTCCTACAGTGTAATTGTGGGTTGCTTTACATAGGTAGCACCAAACTCCAGGTCTATGTACGCATATTACAACACCTTTGCGCCATAGTTAACTCAGACCCTGCATACTCAGTGGCTCAACACTTTAAATTGGAACACAACAATAATTTTAATTGTCTCTAATATTTTGTGATCAACACGATACCGGCCAACAAGAGATGAGGTAATTGAGAGAAAAAGTTAAGACAATTGGAATCAAGATACATTGTCGAACTTGATACCAAGTTCCCACAGGGTCTTAACTTAGGAGAAGATTAACATAATTACCTGTAGTCCTGCATCGTGCCTTTTTTTTGCAAAGCAGACAGTAGTGAGCTAAATTAATAAGCCAACAAACCCAAGGAATCCATACAACTGAATAAATAAGTATTGTGACATGTAGTACAAACTAATAGAAACAAAACTATTTTTTTATGTATAAATTGATTTTTATGCTTTATTTAAATTATTTACATCATTTTTGGTAAACATTTCCTATATATAAATATACATATATTGCTTTAAAAAATCAGTGATAGACATATTTATAATCCTAAATATATGTGAAGACATACTATATTACAAATAAGAAAAGGGGAAAAGTAAACAACACAAATGACACCGATGTTAATTGGGGCTAATGAAGTAAGCAAAGCGGTGGATGGAAACTCTACTCGCGTTTCGGCATTTGCCTTCTTCAGGAGTCCGTCATTTGCAATAGGACATTGGACACAACAATAGAAATGTGGAGGCACACTATTTTCGTGGTTTTATTCAAAATTGATAGTTCAGCTAGGGGGTATCACTCCCATTACCTTACTTATTGTCAAATAATTCTTATTTATGCACTTCTTCGGGGACTTGCTGACAAATTGGAGTTGATAAATAAGAGCAAGGCGCTTATTCTTAAGTAGCTGTGACTTGATGTTGTACGATGTCTATAAAGAGTCAAAAATAGGCAACTTGTTGGAACCTACGACGACTGATGTATCCAATAAGATATAGTATTCCCACCTGTAATGAATGCAGATAGTTCTTAATAGGTAACTGAGGGGCTCGAAGCACAGCCAAACCTTCAAAATACTTAACTTCAACAAATGCCGTGATATAAACAGGATACTGAATATTGTTAATATGGGGACTGGAAGCGCTGGCAGTCCTTCTCGTCAGCTAAACGCCTTGGTGTAATGGGGTACTGGATCGTGTCCGTCGTCGTGGCCACCTGTCTTCATTCAACAGAGATTTCACATTTACATCCTTTTGCTTGCTTCATAAGAAACATTTTTATGCCTCAGTATTCAACTAATGATGGCATTTAATATGATTGGGTTCAGTACAAAAGCACTATTTTGTAAGGGGGCTGCATTAAAACTCCTTCACTGAGCTTTAACATATAGTCTAACAACACAAGTACTTTAGGATTTTCTGTCTGTCTTTCTTCGAATGTCATTAGTATTGTTTTATAGCATTGCACTACAGACACTTTCAACACAAGCACAATGTTGCACTTAAATTTTGCACATTAGCACTGCACTTTGGAATAGATGTTTACAAGATTCAATATTATTTTCTAAGTCAAGAAGGGTAACATACCAGATCCATCAAAATATTTTTACATAGCAATATTTGCCCAGGATAATTTATTGACTTATTTATTGATTTTTAATGGGGCAACAATGTGCTTGGATACAAATACTTTAGTCTGTTTTATGGTATTACACACAGCATATTGACTAAGGTTTTCTATTAACAATTTTAGAATGACATAACTGCATTTGTGCATTTTATTTGATATATGCTTTTATGTTGTATTTACCTGTAAATTATTGATGTGCAGATCCATATACAATACATTTTAACATTATAGATTAAATATTCGTTGTTATACTATTTATAAGATTGACAACTATGTATATCATGCAGTTCCCATTACCTATGCAGAAGTATTTTGTCTATTTCCATAGTGTTGCAGTCACGGTGTCACATGACTGTTGGGCATCCAATAAATAAACTATCACGTAACGCGATCATGTGACCAAGGCCACTGCGTTGGGCAAAGCGTGCCACTAAACTGAAAAATAATGAGCTACACTGGGCACTAAGCAAAACGAAGTTGTCCGTAGCTCTTTGAGTGAGCGAATGCACGTTGGAGGGGTAATTGAAGATATATATATATATATATATATATATATATATATATATATATATATACCAAGATATGATTCTCCGTTGAAAAAGATAAGGGGACATGGCAGGGCTTCAAAGGAATCATTTATTGATTTTCTGGCAGGACACGTTACGGCGGTAGCCTCATCAGATGCCTCCGTTGTTACACATTTAAAGTTTTTCCTTTATATTTATTAGGCCCCTCCTTCTGAAGTAGCGTCGGCTACACCTGCACCACATCTCATCACAAAGCACTCGGCCAGTTCATGATTACGGACTGCAGCTCCCATCATGCAGTTGGTTCGCAGCTTGGACGAATGCCCCCCACAGCCGGATTTCTTTCGCCTCAAAGTGAGTGGCTGAATTTTGAGAGTGGTCGGTTTAAATTGTAGCACTGTACTGGGCCATAAATGATTCTGGGCCCTGCACTTCCAACCTCACAGTCCATCTTTTGGCAAGGCTTGGAGACACTGTTAAAGTAACTCCGTCTCTCCGTGTAGGTCACAGACTGTCAACTGGCAGCAATAACCTCTGCCTCCAGTGGGTGGGGGGTGGTCCGGGTTATGCCACTGATCCCTGTACGATAAACACTTCTGGAAGGGTCCCCTTTGCTTGTCATTGGCAGCACGCTATTTCCACCAAGATATCCTTCTCCATTGAAAAAGATAAGGGGACACGGCAGGGCTTCAAAGGAATCATTTATTATATATATATATATATATATATATATATCCAATAATTGCTTCAAAGCAAGAAGATTGCGCACTCGGGAATCTGTTTCAGCAAAGATGATTTATTCTCAGCTTTCACGCTACGCGTTTCGACACACCTTGTGTCTTGATCACACGTGAAACCCCCAGGTCAATGTGGCTTGTTATGCACAGAGAGTAAAGAGTAAAGATAGAGGAGGTAACTTCAAAATAAAACGTACATGGTTCAATGCATTAATGGAGGTACCATCTTGTAGTGGAGTACCATTAAGGAAAAAGCATGTACTTAGGTCAAGAACAGTTGCTTTCAGTAGCCCCCTCATTATTCATGCAAATACATTTACATAGTAAATAGAGTAATTATCCATATTTACAAGAACTTGAATTCAAAAAAAGTCAAGAATCAACATTTAACTTATTAGGCTCTGGTGCCTGCTGTTGATATGTATACAATTTTACGCATGAAATTCCTGGATTATATATTATCATTGCATATTACATTTCATTCGGTCTAGTGCCTGAAAACTATAATTGCATGTACGGGGCCAATACTTTTCAACATATTCTATCTCCTCTTCCTTAGAAACATTGGGCATAGTCCAAGCTTAACGACCGTGGGTCAGAGTGCACATCTAAATAAAATAAAGAGCAAAAAACAACTTTCATACAAGTGAAGGTGTCTTTCATCCAAGTGAAGGAAATAAAGGTCTCTGGACCGTGAAGTGAAAGTGACGGAAGTAACTTCTCTCATCAATTTTTTCCTACAAAAAACACAAACATACAGTTAAAATCTCTTCGATAAATTCTACTTTAAAAAGAGTTTACACAGTTTTAAAGTTTGGAAACACATCTGAGCATAGTATTTACTACTGTGGCATAAACCTATCAACATTTTATCATAATTCAGTAAAGCTAGACAAAGGATTATCTCATCATGAGAATGAGAGATATGGCGAGTATTGTCAATCATCATATAGATGCGTGGCAAGTTCCTCATCGAGGTTATGCCCCCCAGGGAACTTGGTTTCGAGCTCCATTATCCATTTTGACTCTTTCTTTCTGAGGGCTAATTCCCGGTTTCCACCCCTTCTTCCTATATTCACTTGTTCTACAACATAGTACCGCAGGAAGGAATTGTTTGATTGGTGGCATTCTTGGATATGTCGCGCAATAGGATATTTGTCATCTACGTGTGTAATGGCTCTTAGATGCTCTTGCACCCGTTTTTTAGCCATACAGGTGGTACTCCCCACATATCGAAGTTTGCATGGGCATTCAAGGACGTAGATGACAAAGTTGGTATTGCAAGTCAGGAATTGTTTAATCACCCTCTGCTCCTTTTTAGCCGGGATATCAATAGATTTGACCATTGTACTCTATTTACAGGCCTTGCAATGGCCACATGGGTAAAAGCCTTTGAGGCCTTGTATATGCTGTTTCAGAAACATGTTTAGTCTTTACTCTCTGTGCATAACAAGCCACATTGACCTGGGGGTTTCACGTGTGATCAAGACACAAGGTGTGTTGAAACGCGTAGCGTGTAAGCTGAGAATAAATCATCTTTGCTGAAACAGATTCCCGAGTGCGCAATCTTCTTGCTTTGAAGCAAATATTGGATTTTCCTTTAATTCGGCTTGTGCGGTCCACCGAACCCTGTGCGCCACCTGACTTGGGAGAGAGGATCCCAGCAGGACCCTGCCCCATTGTGGCCCCTCTTTTCATCATCAGTGGAGACTTTCTTTGCGTGCTTTTACCTTTGTGTATTCTTTTTTATTTTAGGGCAGAGGTGACTCAGGTGTTCCATGCTGTGAAGCATCACATCTCCTACCACTCCCTGGATGGTGGCATCAAACTAACCAAAGTAATGTATCCTGACTTATCGATTGCGATGAAACCATCCTGTGGTCGCAGAAATGCATCAAGCACCTCAATGAATGTGCTTGCACCTCTATCGTTGCAGCAAGCACAAGAAGACTTAAAAGATGGATATTTTTCCATTTGCAGAGATACCTCAAACAATGGTAACATTAAACTCTATCCACTTTTATTGCGGCACTTTAATTTTGCCTCCAGTGTCATCTACACTCTGCTTGCTTTAAAGATACAGCTTAGACAGCTGCAGCTATTGCACAGCAGATCACAACAAAATTAAATAACTATGGGTTGAAATTGGAGCACATTGCTGCATACTGTGGGGACAACTCAAGTGTCAACTATGAACAACAACATTCTGTGTTCCAGATTTTGAAGGGAGTAAATGGAGACATTCTGCCTGAAATTTGTCCTGTCAATATCCTGCATAACGGTGCTAAACAAGCCATCAATGGATTAATGGATGTAGAATCCTTTATTCCAAAAGTCTACAGTCATTTCAAGATACAAATACTCTCAACTCCTCTGTTCGCTCAGAAAGCCCTTCTGATGAAGATTCCTTCAGTCAGTCTTTTACTCCTTTGGGTAACCTACCCTTTCATGGGAGGGGAAATGGCCGGGGTGACCCTTGCTCTCTCAAATTCCGATCTTAGCAGTCTTATGTTGGATCCAACCTCTCAACTTAGTCCCGACAATCCGGAGGGCCCCGAAGGTCAGTTTATCGTGGGAGGTCAATTGTCAAAGGTCATGGAGACTTTGAAGGGGTTGATCTTTGACCAGTGGGTATTGAGAATCAAGGACAGATACACGGTTGTCTTAGATTCTCCTCCCAGAGTTTTTTGTTCACACTCCTTTGCCCTCAGCTGCCTCAAAGAGGGAGGCTCTTTTGGCTGGTATTCAGGATCTTCTCGCTAAAGGTGCCAATCGTCCAGTTCTTTCTTGTCAGAGAGGTCAAGGTATATACTTAATCCTCTTCCTGGTATGGAAGGCATCAGCGGATTTCAACACTGTGCTGGATTTAAAGCAGGTGAACTCTTTTATCCCTCATGTTAAATTTAAAATATTGTCTTTGTAGAAGATCTTTCCTTTGCTGGTTGAAGAGGCAGTGGTGGAGTCATTGGATCTGCTCGATGCCTATCTGCACATGCATATTCATCCGGCACCCTAGTGGTTGTTCAGGTTCTGTGTCTGTCCTGAGCATTTTCAGTTCCAGGTACTGACTTCTGGATGGTCCTTAGCCCCACTAGTTTTAAAAAAAGTATTGGTTCCCTTTGTTGGGCTCATCCATAGAGCGGGAATTCAGGTGTTCCCGTACCTTGATGACTGACTGATTTCTGCCTCTTCTTTTTCAAAGCAGGCTCTTCACATCCAGAGGGTCTGCGAGATTCTGGAGGTACACGGCTTTCTGATCAGCCACAAGAAGTCGCATCTGGTTCCCACCCAGGACCTGGTGTTCATTGGGGATTACCTGGACGTGGTCAGTGGGCAGTTGTTTCTGTCCGCAGACAGGAGAGTGACCCTAAAGAGAGAAATGGGCTGCCTGCTTGAACTGAAATCAACCCCAGTGCATCAGTGGTTGAGATTACAGGGCTTGATGTCAGCAGCAATCAATGCGTTACCATGGACTTGGTTGCACATGTACCTGTTAGTGAACCATCTCCTATCCCATTGGTCCCATTGTTCCCCCAATTATTATTTTTGCTGGTGGTGTCCCCTCAGTTCTGGGTAGCCTTGGGGTGGTGGCTGGACAAAGTCCATATTGCGAGACGTCTTCCCTTTCAGGTGTCCTCCTCCCAGGTGGTGACCACAGATGCCAGCAAGCTGGGCGGCAACTTTGGATTCCTGGTCTGTTCAGAGGAAATGGGATCGCCTGCAGGCTGGTTGTTCTTCCAACATCACTGAGCTGAAGGCTGTTCAGCTCGCTTGTTGTGAATTTGGGCTGGCCCTCAGGAGACGTGCTGGTCCGGATGGACAATCTAGTGGTGATGGGTTATTTCAATCACCAGGGGGGGTTGCAGGGCTCAGTCCTGTGACTCCTGGCTCAGGAAATTCTGACATGGGCGAAATGCAATGTGTTGTCTATATGGGATTTGGACCTCCCAGGGAGGGGGAGTTGTGCTACAGACCACCTAAGCAGGGTTTTTCCTCCCATGAATTCGCTCTTTGTTGACCTAGGTGTTCTATCTTAAACTAAGACCTACGCGTTGTTAGTCCAAAAACCATAGCGGTGAACTGTAGGGGCACTCCTAAGGCCTGGTTTATCCTGTAAATGTGATTTTTTTTTCTTTGCAGGGCCAGCGGGGATATACAAGAGGCTGCAGAGCCGTGAACAAAAGAAATCCCAATAAAAAGGAAAGCTTCAGCATCAAAAAGGGGAGCGGTGACAAAGAAAGGAGCTGTGAAAAGACCTCTCACAGGTATGGTTTTTACAAAACGGTCCGAAAAAAAGAACTCTGGGTTTTATTCTCTCAAGCAGAAAGGGCCATCAACATGTAGTACCGGATGTATAAAGGGGACATGTAGAAATTATTGTGGAGGTGGGTTGTCTGTGGTTCCTTATTTTTTCTAATATATGTATTTTTTATGTTACATTCTAGGAGCTGCTCAAAAGAGCACTGGAGAAGATATGTGTAAGGCTACGAGGTCTGTGACACCGTTAAGTGACATCACAAGGACCAGAACACCGTGCCTACAGCAAAATGTGTGAGTAGGCGTGTACTCCAGGACAAACTCTGCTCTTACTATACAGACATACAACAGAGAACCGGCACAGCCATGAAATGTCATATCAATGCCCCCTCCAACATGGTGGACACTCCTACAGGAATGTCTTATTTGCACAGGGAGGGGGACAACAACCTGGAGTGTGGAGAAGTGTGGCTCAATGGTAAGAGCAGGCAGACCTTGATGCTGAGCTCTGGCCAGGGACCAGGGTTCGATTCCCACGTTGGCGGGTCTCCGGCTCATTAATTCCCCGACTGGATATTCTCGCCTCAGTGCCTGTTCTGATCATGGGTCCCACGCTGCAACTCTGGGCAATAGCTTGCTTAGTCTCCACAACGGCCCCAAAAGCGCTGGGATGCCTGGCTGCACCTGGGGGGTGCCCAGGAGTGGATATTTCCCAGGAAAGCCAGGAAGGGTTCCTAAGCGGTATACGGACAGCGCCGGGACACCTCCGGTGGAGGTAGCTGTGCGCTTTACAAATTCCGACATTTACATTTACAGCCCCAGACACCGTAATGCCTGTTCTGTGTTAAAGCGGCGCTGCTTATATGAACCATCTCCAGGCCTCAAAAGAGAATCTCATCTTAAGCAAACCCCGCCCTTAAGAAGAAGCAGACGGACTCGGAGCTCCAACACAGTCCTTTAAACCTCAAGAAGAAGCGGGCGGTCTTAGAGTCCCAAGCAGCTCCTTTGAAACCTCGAGAAGACGAATCAGGTGCTCCCAGAATCCAAAACAATGCCTTTAAACCTTAAGAGGAAACCTGTGGTCCCTGAGCATAAACTACTCCTTTAGATCTCTCATTAAAAAAATGTTGTTACACCAGGGGATGAACCCTCTACCCCCACGATCTCTAAGGGGCCAGTGGCTGTGACGCTGGTTGCAGAAGATCTGTTGCAGTCCCAAGCCCCTAAAGTGAACTGCCGCTCAAGAAAATATCTTAAGAAGAAGCAAGGGGTCCCAGCATTATAAGTAGAAACAGTAGAAGGTCCCTTAATCAAACCCATTACACTGCAGGACTCTTCCCGTACCTTCACCGCTAGGACCCTCGATTATTTTGAACCGCCATTTACACTCCCCGTGCTCTATGTCCCCTACCCCCCTCCGTGAGCCTATGACCCACCCATGCCCCGGGTATTAATAAAAGTACACACAAATCAAAATATAGCAGTAAGGTCCATACTGTACTGACAAAGTCCCTACACTTCTTACGTTTGCTCGGGCGTAAAAAGTACATAGAGCCCCGCAAACCGAGTCATACAGTTTCACAATCAGCGCCTGAAGCACATATCAGTAGTACGCAACCGCCACTACATAAGTTCAGGGGAGAACATCCCGTGGGTCGGGCGTTTGAAGGGCTCGAAGGGCAATACTCCAGCACCTGCAACACACAGTAGGGCCGCGGGGTGGGTCTGTAGCGGAGGCCTCTATGAGTAAGTCGCATTCAGATACAAACCATACTGATCAGATAGGATGGGGAAGGCTGCCTAGAAAAGCAAGAACCCGTAAAAAGCAAAAGTGGGCTAATAGCGCTAAGTGGCGCAGGCTTTTAATAAGTAAACTAAAGAAAGCCAGAATATGCGCTACACTGCAGCTTAAAAGAACCACAGAGCCTGTGCTAAGCCAGTACTCCCAAAATGATACAACAGCGAACTCCCCAACAAGTCAAACTCCTCAAGATGAGGATTCAGAGACAGTCTTTTTAGAGAGTGTTAGAAGCTACAGTCAAAGTGTAGAGAGATTTAACGCAACAGACCACTACAAGGAGTTTATGTTTGTTAACCTTCACCAGATAAGGTCTTCCGATCATGGGGATTCAGCCATACACCAGGCTGTGTAAATACTCATAGAATGGTTGTTACGCGATGTGGGTCCTAATGATTTTGTCCAACTACGCTTCCAGGGGCAGGGTTTTGACAGTCCTTTGTTCACCAAACAAAAGTCCAGCGATGTGTTTGATGCATTGGAATTTTCAGAAAACCTCTTGAGGCTTCAACAGAGTAAGGCTGAACTAGTCGCCTAAGGCACTTTCAGATTCATAGCCCTCATTGTAGGAGGACGATAGGGGGTTGTTTCCAGACCTTTAAAGAGCGTACAATACAGCAAGATAATTTGTAAGAAACAACGTTGGCTGCTCAACTTTAACAATGGAGCAGCCAACACATGTCTGGCGACCAGCATTGTGGGGTTGCTGAAGGGGCGTAACACCACAGACGCTGTCATCGGGTCTAGATCGGCTGAAGCCCATGAGGTTCTTGAAATACCTCCAGACTGCATGGTCAGCTTTGGCAACATATTTCTTTTTGAGAACTATTTTGCCGTTACGGTGAAAGCTCTTTATCACAGCGGTTGTTGGAAGTACTTTACAACTGGGGATCGTGTGAAAAACAAGACCGTATATGTCCTTCACCACGAAAATCACTTTCACTGTATCTTAAACCTTAAAAGTTTTCTGGGGGTAAATTACGTGTGCACACATTGCTACCACATATACAACACTAAGGCACATCATCAGTGTGAAATGCACTGTAAGATGTGTCAGAGGGACGGCTGAATCGTAGATGTCACCCTGAAGGTGAGGTGTCGCACCTGTAAGATGTTTTGTCGCTCGCAAGACTGCTTGAGTTTACACAGCAAATCTGTTAAATGCATCCCTAAAATGGATTGCTTTGAGTGTGGTCGGTATGTAGCAGAAGATCACAAATGCAAAGGCATGAATTGCCCAAGGTGTCAGACTCATTTTAGGGCAGGAACTGTACACCGCTGTTACATGGTTAAAGGCAGACCACAGACCAAAACCAAAGATGTCATAGTGTTTGAAATAGAGTGTACACAAGAGACGGGGGTACACCAACCTAACTATATACGCTCCCACCATCTAACTTCCAATGACAGCTGGGAGTTTGAATGGTGAACGTGCAATGGTGATTTCCTTAACACTTTCATTCAAACCAAATTCAAAGGGTATACCATGCTGGCCCATAACTCAAAAGCCTACGACTCATTTTTTATTTTACTAAATATGATTCGTGAAAGGTACAAGTCGAACTCTTAACTCATGGTTTCATCTGATGATGTTAACAGCTGGCCAGTTATAAATAAGGTTCATAGACACCCTGAATTTCCTGCCCATGAAATTAAGCAAGCTGCCAAAAGCTGTTGGTTTCCAAGGGTGTAAAGGTTATTTTCCATACTTTAACACCTGGGCAAACCAGGATTATGTGGGGCCCATGCCGCCTCTGGACAGCTACGGTGTTGAACATATGATGCCTGACGAGAAATAGAGCTTTCTACAATGGTACTCTGCAAACCGACAAAACGAGTTTCATTTTCAAACAGAGTTGAAAGTTTGTCAGGCTGATGTTATGATCCTGCAAAAAGCCTGCAACCTCTTCAGAGATGTTGTGGTGTCTAGGACTAAAAAGTAAGGGTTTTGAAGCCCAAAACCCCTCAAATGACAAAGACAGTCTAATACATAGACCCTTTTCAAAACATCACTTTGGCCTCCATGTGTATGTCCATCTACAAGAACATGTTTTTAAGACCAAAAAGTATTGCTCTAGTGCCGGTAAACCTCCAAAATGGTACACAGAAACGTTATTCACCCCCCTCTATCCAATGGCTCATGTACGTCTCTGAGAATGAAGACATACATATTCAACATGCCTTACAGGGGGGGGGGAATACTGCCAGGTCCCTATTACCTGGATGGATATGCTGTAATTAATGGAGTGCCAACGGCCTTTGAATACAACGGCTGCCCTCAGTGTTACAAACCTCACGAGTTTAACAGACTGACGGGGGCCAAATTTGAGCACTTACACAAGCATACTCTGATGCTATGAGGGTCCTTTGGGAGCATGCATGGTTAGATATGCTAACAACCGGCACAGAGCTCTGCTCTTTCCTTCAGAGTCGTGATTTACCACAACCACTGCATCCCCGCAATGCCTTAGTCGGGGCTCATACATATGTACAGGGCCGCTGGTGAGGGTTAGAAAATACACTACTATGATTTTACCAATCTGTACCCATTTGTGAACAAAATGAAGGTATACCCCTTAGGTACTCCCACCATCATATAGAGATTTTAAGCCCATGTCCAAATACTTTGGGCTAGTCAAATGTGAAATCTATCCGCCAAGCCAGCTTTACTTTCCAGTGTTACCATACAGAGTCGATGGTAAGCTGATGTTCCCCCCTTTGTCAAACGTGTGCAGTCTTAAAAGAGGTTGGTAGGTGTAGACACACTGAAGAACAAAGGATGCCCACAGGGACCTGGTGTAGCATCGAGGTACAAGCTGCCTTAGAGAAAGGCTATAGACTCGGGAGAGAAAACAAGGTGGCGCATTTTAAGAGAACCATAACACAACTCTTTTTACCCTACATTAATCTGTTTCTCAGAGACAAACAGGAGGCCTCAGGATATCCCGAATGGTGTACTAGTGAGGTGCAGCGCAGAAATACATAGATGACTACAACGCTCACGAGGGCATGCCTTTACAACCCTATTTGATAGAGGTCAACTTGGCCCGCCGACAGTTAGCCAAACTCAGCTTCAACTCGTTATGGGGATAATTCGCACAGCGTACAAACCTGTCAAATACGACCTTAATAAAAGATCCTGACGAACTGTTTAAGTACCTTTATGCCCCATGTTATGAGGTGTCCAGTTGCATATTTATCGATCACAAGACCACGGCTGCGTGTTGGAAATACACAAACGAGTACCCCACAACGTATAACAAAAACATCTTCATAGCGTTCTTCACGACCGTACACGCCAGTCTAGAGCTTTACAGGGTTATGGATAAACTCCAGGACCGCTGTTTGTATCTTATCGAGTGATTTTTCTGAGTAAACATGGGGATGAAGACCCTCCTCTTGGGGATTATCTAGGTAATTTGACCAGTGAACTCGAAAAGGTTGAACATATAACAGAATTCACCTCATCCGGACCTAAGACCTATGCCTAAAAAACAAACAATAACAAAGTGTGCATGAAGATCAAAGGTATAATATTAAATGTCAACAACACCCTAAAAATCAATTTTGACAGTCTTAAGGATCTGATGCACGAATACTCTGCATCGACTACCGTGAAAATGATAAAACCATAGTTGTGAATCATTTCTGCGTAGTCAGATCCAAAAATAAGTAGGAAATTACAATGTTTCAGCGCTAGTTTTTAAACAGCCATTTTTGATCTAACCCCAGCCACAGGCCCTCACAGAAATAACTATCACAGATGAAGAAATACGCGCCCTGCAGCCAGGTATTTGTATTTAGAGTTGTATAGTTTTAAGTCGTTTTTGCAGAAATGTGTCTCAGAATGCCTGCTTTTCTAATGGTATTCTCATGTATGTATGATTTTATAGATTAGGATACCGAACTACAACTAGCTCTTGACAGTCTAGAATGCTATCTGGAGGCTCAAGGCACGGCGTTGATTGTGCTGGATAACACAGTTCTTACAGGTAAAAAAATGCCTCTGTTCTTTAAACTAAGACTTACGCATTGTTAGTCCAAAAACCACAGCGGTGAACTGTAGGAGCGCTCCTCAGAAGGGATTCCTAAAGCCTGGTTTATACTGTAAATGTGATTATTTTTTTCTTCACAGGGCCAGCTGAGTCAGCACGGACTGCGGGGATGTGCAAGAGACTGAGGAGCTGCGAACAAAAGAAAGCCCACTAAAAAGGAAAGCTGCAGCATCTAAAAAGGGAGTGGTGACAAAGAAAGGTGCTGGAAAAAGAACTCTAACAGGTGTGGTTTTCACAAATGGGTGCGAAAAAAGAACTCTCTAGGTTTCATTCTCTCAAGCAGAAAGGGCCATCGACATGTAGTACGGGATTTATGAAGGGGATGTGTAGAAATTATTGTGGAGGTGGGATGTCTGTGGTTCCTTATTTTTTCGAATATATATATATATATATATATATATATATATATATATATATATATATATATATTGCAAAGTCATCCTGTGCCCTGGGCACCCCCCCAACTTTTTGCTGACTGATGCTGGTGGTAACTGATTTTGACTGACCCTGGGCCAGTGCTAAGCTGAAAGGAACACTACAGTTAAAACACCTAACATACACTAGGGTACACTATGGTATGGTGAGGTACCCCTGTAATTGGCATGACCTATCCCATAAGCCCCTAGTATGTAATAGGACAGGGGATTGAAACTACCTAGAAGTCCCCAGTGCCCTGGCAGTATAGAGGCCAACAGCTTTTTCTGCACTTGCATGTGTGCACTGCTGATGCCTGAGGTCCGTTTATAAACAGCCCTGGGTGCCAGAACTGCTTTTAAAAAAGTAAATTGTGCTTAAAATCGACTTTGGTGGTAGGGCCCCTTAAAATGGATAACCTGCAATGTTTTGGCATATTAGGGACCCCCAGGGTCTTCCCTAGGTATCCCAGGGGTGGTGGGTCAGTTGTACAAAAGGTACACCATTATGAAATGAGTTTTTATATGCCCTGGGTAATATGAAATTTCACATTTTACTCCCCACATTGTGGTAAAGTGCTGCTCAAATTTGAATTTGATGCTAGGAGCACAGTAAAAGGAGAATCTGTAATATTTCTGCAGATTCAGAACCCCTAAAGTCTCCCCTAGTTGCACATGGGGTGGGGTTCCTGTAGATATAAGGCAAGTCCCGATGCTGGATAAATGGCCCACGCCATTTTTCCCATTGCAAATCCCTTTTTGCATAGGTTAACAAGGTAGGATGTTATCTATTACTAGCTGTTGATAAGAGAGGACTAGCCTAACCATGTAAAGACTTCCCAGAATGGTAGTAGTAAATCCAACAATATAATATTGTTGAATCTCCCCTAAAGTGTACATACAAGAAGTTCTAAGACTTTCTGGTTTGTAAGTCCAAATTCATCCTTCCAGTGGTCTGCCCTGATTGGTCATAGTTCAGTGGATTAGCCAGGCTGCTTTGAAAAGGTGATAAAGAGCCGCTGGGGTTACCAACTCTGCTGTGAAGGCAGTGTGCTGGTCCATAGGAATGCCAGGCCAGGGGGTGGAGTCATAAACCATGCTCTTCAGCGGCAGAGGGGAGGCCTGGGTATCAGTTACACTTTTACACTCTTGACCCAGAGTCCGGGCTAGGCTTAAGGAGGGTATGTGCAGATGGTAGTGGGAAAGTCTAGGGAAATAAGCCATCCCTGTTGGTGTGTTTAGCCAGGTCTTGACTCTCAGCTGGAAAATCAGCCATTATGGATTTGGAAGATTTGATGCATTCTGGGACAAAATAATGCCACACTCTACAGGATGTAGTCATCGCCTTGAGGAGTTACTCTGCTCTCATTGGTCAGAAGTGACCTGCTGCATGACCCAGAGAATTTTGAATACGTATCTGAGAGGGGCAGAGCCCTCCAGATCTGCTGCTTGAAACTTACTGAAGCAAGAAGTGCCCAGCTGAGAAGTGTTACTGTGCAAAGATTTAAGGCCTGACCTCTGAAGACTGCACCAACTGAAACTGCAGCCCTGTGGATTACCTGCTGCAAAAGGACTAAAGAGTGGATTCCCTAAAAGCTACAGGTTAACAGAGCTCACCTGGATATCTCCACAAAGAATTCCCAGCCTGGAGTACCAGTGGATTTGTAAGGGTTTTGTTCAAGTGGATAGTGGAATTGAAGTTTCACACTTTCAAGGACCCTCTTGGAGATTCCAGAACATTGGATTGTGTGTTGAATACTTTGGGGCCCGCAAGCAGAACTTCAGGAAGGAGTTCTAACTGGACCCCGCCTGCTGGGCAAGGCGGCACATTTGGTGAGATTCTTCAGAATAATTTCGAAATGTGTCCTTGTCAGAGAAAACAAAATGACTTAAAGGGGCACTGTTGGTTTCTATGCACTAGAAAGTGACTAATCTTTAAACATTCATATCGCGGGTTCCCTATAGTGGATCATTTTCGTTTTGTCATTTAAAAGATAAAAATATTACCTATTTTTATAAATTGGTGTTAGATTTTTATATTGTGTCGGGTCTTAATTATTTACTAAAATTGTGTTTTTAAATGCTTTACATACCTGTCTTTGAAGTTAAGCCTGGCCTGCTTGCAGCCACGTTACAAAGGGTTGAGCAGAGTAATACTTTTCTAATGCCTATGCTGAGTAATACCATGTGTTAGTGGCCTTATTGTTAGTGGCCTTATTGCCAGTGGCAGACCTACATTTGCCCCTACCACTAACTCACTTTTCAACAATATATTTTTTATGTTACATTCTAGGAGCCCTTCAAAAGAGCACTGGAGAAGATACGTGTAAGGCTAAGAGGTCTGTGACACTGTTAAGTGACATCACAAAGACAGTCCAGAACACCGTGCCTGCAGCAAAATGTGTGAGTAGGCGTGTACACCAGGACAAACTCTGCTCTTACTATACACACATACAAAAGATAACCCGCACAGCCATGAAATGTCAAATCAATCC